>NC_081572.1:1370829-1530015 GCF_022355385.1 Mustela nigripes | reverse complement strand
GGGGGGAGGCGCGGAGGCTGGGGCAGGGGGACAGAGGGACGCAGGATGGGAGACCTGGGGACGCGGGGGAGGGAGGAGGCTGGGGGGCGCGGAGGCAGGAGGGGGCCCCGCGACGCGGGCGAGGCCAGGGCGGCACAGGCGGGGGTGGGCACCGTGGCACGCAGGAGGAATACGAAAGCGCGCGCAGGGGGGCCCGGAGGCGCGCGGGGGGCCACGCGCACGGGGCTCGGGCCTGGCACGCGGCCCGCACACGCAGGTTTCGGGGGCGGATCGGGGTCCGGCCAGGTGCCCTTGGGGCGGCGCCCGCGCCGGGGCGGGGGGGGGGGGGGGGGGGGGTTGGGCCGGGCGCCCGGGGGGGGGCGCCCGGGGGGGGGGGGGGGGGGGAGCGGGGTTGTTTTGCACCGGCCGCCCCCGCTGGGCCACGCCGCGACGACCGGGGAGGAGGAGGCGGTCGCCCCCGCAGGGAGTGCACCGCGCCGGGCGTTTGGGGCGGCGCGGCGGCTCCGGGCACCCGGCGACCGTCACCCCCCCAGGCCGCGCCATCTTGCACGGCTGCGGCGCCCGCTGCAGGGGGGCCCGTGGGGCGCGGGGCGGGGTGGGGTGCTGCGGCCAACGCCCCTCCTCCCTGTGGCGCTGGGGAGCTGCGGGGTAGCGGGCAGCTGGGCTTTACGTAACTCGGATCGCGCTGGTTCATGCGTCCATTCATTCCGCGGAGTAGCACAGCCCCTGGCAGGGCCGCTGGGGGCAGCGGTGCTGTGGGGGCGGGAGGGGCGCTTGCCCCCAGCAGGGCTGGCAGGGCTCTGGGGAGAGCACGGGTGGGTCAGGGCCCCCCGCAGAGCCGTCGCCCCGTAGGGAGAGGGTGTCAGAACGTGACCTTGTCCTTCTAAGAGGGCCTCTTGTGTAGAAAGTACCTGATGGCCAGAGGAATGGTCCCGTGGGGTCCCTGAAGGGGCAGCCCCACCCCACCAGGGGCCTGCGGAGGGTTAGGGGATCCAGACCCTTCTTTCTGGCCCTAATGGTGTGAAGTTGCTCTAAGCAGCTTTGGCCCCCAGGCCGAGGTGGGGGGCGGTGAAGAAGCCACAGGTGGAGTGGCCAGTAGAGGCCTGGTCAGCGGCAAATTCTCAGACCCCGGAGGCTTGGAAGGCAGGAGGCTGCCGAGGGTGGGGTGTCTGAGGCCTGTGATCTGGCTTGTCCCCGCAGTCAGGGATCTCTGCGTCCAGCCAGAGCAGGTGCCCCACATACCTGGACCCCAACCAATCCAGGGGCACCCCTTAGGGACAGGCAGGGGAGATGTCCAGTAGCCCTAAGTAGCCTCTGTCCAGAGCCTCTGCACCACTGTGGCTGGCCTCAGTGACCAGGGTCAGAAGACAGTCCTCCACGCCAGTTCCCCTGTGAACACGTGTGCGCGCGCACCCCCCAGCACTCAGGGGCCCCTGTAGCAGAAGCCTCAGGCTGAGGATGGGCCCATCTCAGAGCTCTGGGGCTCTGGACCCTCGTCTGGGCTCCAGGCAGGGCAGGAGAAGACCCGGGGGGCTCCAGGTGCAACAGTCCCACCGCATCCCACCTTACTGACTCCCGTTCCCCCCCCCAGCCCGCCCCCGGGGAGCCAGGATCCTCTGAGGTTTTCCTGGAACCCGGAGCCCTGCTGCTCCCTGGGCATGGTGACCGTTGAACTAGAGATGTCCCAGATCCCTGCACCATTAGTCTGTTCCTTGGGTTGGGGCTCCCATGTGAGGCCGGGCAGCGAGCACTCTCCGCTGTCCGTCTGTCCCTTGGGGCAGGGAGGCGGGCGGGCGCTGGAATGCAGGGGAGGGTCTGTGTGCTTCCCTTCCTGTAGGCAGAGGCAGGAAGTGCTGTGCTTCTGGGGGCTCCTAGCCCAAGGCCTCCAGGTCCACAGGAGCCTGCCCCACGCTGGCATAAAGAAGCCAACGGGGCAGGACCAGGCTCTTCGACCCTGTGGTGGGCACAGCGGAGCTCCTTGGGGCCGGCCAGGCTGCCGCGGACTCTTCCCTTGGCCTCCGGCTGGAGGTCCAGGCCCTCGAGCTCTGAGAAAAGACAGGACAGGAAAGGACCCGCACACCAGCAGGAAAAAGCGCTACTGTGGGCAGGTCCTGAGTTCCGGGACCTCGCTTGTCCCGCGGCAGGGGCGGGGCGGTGGAGAGGCCGGTCCCGGTGCAGAGCGCAGGTGGGGCTGAAAGGGGTGCAGGGGTGGACCTGCCAATCTGGGGGTGACCGGTGGCCAGCCCACCCCAAGTTTCCTGCAAGGGCGACTTCTGCCGATCCTGGGATGGCCAGAGTCCTGAAACTATGCCCCACTCCTTCCCCTGACCTGCGGGGAGGCAGGAGGCTCCGGAGTCCTCCGCGGCCACAGCAGGGGCTGAGCCCCATAAAGGGGGGTGCGGGGGTGCCACATGCCTGAGTAACCACTGGCTGAGGGGCCGGCCTGTCCCGAGGGGCGTGCACCACAGAGGCCAGGCCAAGCTTTGCTAGCACAGGGCAGCGTGGGCCCTAGGCCCACGGAGACCGAGGTCAGAGGCGAGATGCCCCCGGGCCTCTGCTCACAGAGACCTCCGGGGCAGACAGTGTCCGGCACGAGTCCTGCCTGCCCACGTTTAGGACGGCAGAGGGAGGGCACCTGTCCCTGGAAGGACCCGCAGGGGTGGGCCTGGCCGGGAAGGGGGTGTGACTCGTATGCAGGGGGGCGTGCGGCCGGGGAGGGTGCCCAGGGGACCCCCAGGAGCTCAGGAGTCGTGTCTGGCAGCAGGCCAGCGGGCACGAGAAGTGGGGAGACGTTTGGGTGTCACCAAAGCACTGACTGGGGCGGGGGCGGCCGTGCTCCGGGAGAGAAGCCGAGTGAGGGACCCCGTGTCCCCAACCATAGGGACGCGGTGGGGTTGAGCAGCGCCTGCCGAAGGGGCAGGCCGGGCCTTCCGGAAGACGGAAGACGCTTCCCCCGCAGGGCAGGTGGGGCGGGGCTCGACGCTGGGTCAGCCCCTGGGTGAGGCGCCTGCGGTCCGTGTTTTCTGATTCAGGCTTTATTCAAAGCGTCATTTCCCATTCCGCGTATTTCTTTTTTTAATTGAGGAGAAATTCATATAACATAAAACTCGTTTCTTAAAAGATTTTATTTATTTGACAGACAGAGATCACAAGTGGGCAGAGTCAGGCAGAGAGAGAGAGAGAGGAGGAAGCAGGCTCCCGGCTGAGCAGAGAGCCCGATGCGGGACTCGATCCGAGGACCCTGAGATCATGACCTGAGCCGAAGGCAGAGGCTTCACCGACTGAGCCCCCCAGGCGCCCCAAAACAAACCACTGTTTTCAAACATGAACAATTCAGTGGCATTTAGCACATTCAGAATGTGCAATCAACTCCTTACTCAGTTCTAGAACATTCTCCCCACTCCAAAACCCCATCCCGTTAAACATGAGTTCCTCACTCCTTCTCCTCCAGCCCTCGGCAACCAGCGACCCGCTTTCCGTCCGTGTGGATTTGCTGACTCCGGATGTGGGACACACGGGACCAGGTGCTGTGTGGTCCTCTGTGACCGGCTTCTTCCCCTCGCTGGGGGGTGTCCACCATGTCCGTGGCACACGGTTCATCCCTTTGGTGCAGAACGGCCTCCCACTGCAGGGACAGTGTGTCGAGGGGCGCTCAGTGCTGCCCGCTGGGGGCCTCGGGGTGCGTGCGACGGGTGTGCTGGCGAGCGTCGGAGGCCGAGTGTGTAACCCTCCACCGTCGGTCCTAGTCATTCCGGTCTTGTGAACTCAGCCCAGGAGCAGGAGACGTTCCCCTGGACAGAGACACGCTGAAGTAGCATCTCTACAAGCAAAACGCTGGCATCTGTTCGGACTCCACCCGCAGATGGCCGTCGGACATTTCTGGAACTTTGTCAGCTCAGTGGCCTCACACGAAGCTGCGACACAAGGTAGCGCCCAGCACATTCTGTGAATTCCCCAGTGACGTGGGAGCTACTCTCCCACGGAGAAGGCGGGTCTCAGGGCTGCGTCCACACTGTGCAAAACGACCGGGGAGATCCGCACAGAGAAAGCGGTGGTCGGGTGCTGGGAAGGGCTGCGCCCCAGGGTCTCTGCGCTGGTGCTGGATCATGGCTCCGTGCCTGAAGGTCCGTGGACGTGAGGGGCCTCCAGCCAGCCCAGAGCCAGGAGGGGCTCTCAGGGTGCATCCGTCTCTGTCTCCCCGTTCTCAGCCTGGAGACTGTCCTGCGAGGTCCCCTCCCAGCGGAGAGGCCAGCCCTGGCCGAGGTCACACAGGTCTGCTCCCCTGACTGCGGAAGTCAGTGTGGCCTCACGGGTTTCCTCCTCTCCCCTCACCTTTATGGCCGGCCCTGACACGGCTCTCCGGACCCCCATAGTGACCCAGGGACGAAGCACAGCTCCCCGGCCTGGAGGCTTGCTGGAGGAGGTCCCATTGTCCAGTGGCTTCTGGCGGTTTCTCGGACATGCTGGCCAGCCTGCACCCCCTGGGTGACCCTGGCAGGCCTCTGGGCCCTTCTCTGGGCCCACCACACTCCTGCCATCCTGTAAGGCCAGAGAGCAGGGGTGTACCTAATCAGTAGATAGAAACTTCTCCTGCTGCCCGGTGCAGTCCACTCTCTCCAGCCCCGCCCTGGGCTTGGGGAGGCTGGGCGCTGCGGGCGGTCAGTCTGCCCGGCCCAGCGTGGCTGTGCCAAGCGCCAGCGAGCCCCTGGGGGCCCCGAGTGCCAGGCCGGAGTGCCCGGGAGGGGCAGGGGCGGAGAGGACAGGTGCAGCCAAGCTGTAAACAGGCCCAGTGGCTACAGGTATAAAAGCAGGGGCCCCCACAGGCTCTGAGCACCCCCAGCCCGACCTGCCTCCCCAGAACCCTCGAGGGAAGCCAGGCGGAGGTGAGCCCTGCCCCGGGAGGGGTGGTTACGGGCTCTGGGCCCAGCCAGGGCTGCCCATGCTGCACGGTCAAAGCTTGCAGCCTCCTTCCCATCCATAGGACACTCGGAGGCCCAAGGGACTGAGGAGACCCCAGGGAGGTCCAGGAGAGGCAGGAAAGGGAGGGGCGGCCCCAAGGGAGCCCCAGGCTTAGAGGCAGCCGTGTGTGCCTGGGTCTGCCGGGGTGAGCACGAGGGCTTGTGTGCGCTTATGTGGGCCCCTGGGAGAGTGCTCGGAGTTGGGGAGCAGGGTGGGGAGGGAGGCTGAGACCTGCTCACTGACCTCAGGGCCCCAGGTGCTGAGTTGGGGACCAGGGAGCTTGGCAGGGCAGAGGGCCCAAGGCCAACCGACCCACCGACTCCGGCGGGCACACGAAGTCAGCTCAGGACCCTCTGGGACCCAGTCCCCATCTCATGAGGTCCCGTCTGCCGCATTCCCCTGCCAGCCCACCCTGGAACTCAGGCCCCAACTGCTGGGGCCCCGGCTCAATGACCCTACCCCAGCCTCCAGCCCACGCAGCATTTTTTTCTCATATCGGCGTTGATGATGGTGGTCCACAGGGGTCTGGGGTGGGCCGAGGTCCCTGGCAGCCTTGGGAGGGCATTCGGGGCACAGCAATGCTGGGGACAGGTCGGGGGTCCTAGCCAGGCTTTCGAGCTCAGTCCTGCTTCGGCTGTGGAAGGCAGCGAGCTGGGAGCAGAGAGGGGTCCTGTCCGAGGTGAAGGACGAAGTGGGAGCAGCCCAGGAGGCCGGGCAGAGGGCCACAGGGAACCGCAGGGCGCCGCACGGCTGACTGGGGGTGGTGCCTGCTATTCCCACCCCTGGCTGTGGCGGGACATGTCGGCTTAGCTCTGGGGGTGAGTGAGACGCCATCCCAGGGCCTGGACTGGGGCTATAAATAAACGGCCAGCACACTGAGGCCCCAGGCCCTGTCCCCACGCCAGCTCTGATCTCCGGCTCCTCTGCCTTCCCGTGGGGGGTACCCGGGAGAGCAGGGGGCTGGGACTGGGTGGGAACAGACACAGCCCAGGGCACCCGGCGTGCTCTGCAGACAGGACGTCCACTCCGGTTTCAGCCAGACCTGGCCTGGGATGTGGCCCAGCCCCTCCCTCCCGAAGCGTGGGACACTGGTTCTGGCCCGGCCCAAGGGGCAGGCGGGGCGGCCCCGGCTTCCAGAATGGAGTTCTGAGATTCGGGGATGGGAAGGCCAATCAGGGGCTCTGCTCAAGCCCTGTCCTGTGGGCCTCTGTGGCCCAGGTCTGCCCTGGCTCGCGGGTGACCACCCCCACCCCGCCTCCCAGGCCAGCCCCCCAGGACCCGGCTTTCAGGCAGGATGTGTGGGGGACCCAGCTCCGGGCCCCCTACAGGCCATAAATCCCTTTCCCCGGGACCTCCCTTCTCTCTTGGCTCCTCCCAAGGCCCTGAGAAGGGGCACGATGGGCAGGGGTCTCTCCATTTCACAGATGCTGACCCTGAGGCCCAGGACAGCTGTGAGGCATGGCCAGAGTCAGGAAGAAGGTCGTGGTCCTGGGCCTCTACCCAGCGCTCCCTGTACCCCCGGGCTGTCAGGTTGGAGCTGCCACCTTGGACCTGTGGCTTCTCTTTCGGAGGAGAGTGAACTCCCCCGGCCACTGTCCAGCCCCACTCAGGATGCACGGGCCACTGGGCTGCTCTTCCTGGTCATGGGGGTATGTTCCAGAAGGTTCTGCCACCCCATGAACTTTCAAGAGGGCCAAGGAGCTTTTGAAATAGCTGATTTGCCTCAAGCCCCAGAACACAACCCCACCCCGGGGACAGCAACCCGAGAGCCCAGCAGGTCACAAGGCACCGCCTTGAGGGCCCCAGGACAGCCTGGTCCCCACCTGCTGGCCCCTGAGCCTGCGACCAGGCCCCCACCTGCCTGGTTGGAGTCCTGGCCTGCCCCGGTGGCTCCTGCTTGCCACCGACTCTCCTTGAACCGGCAGTGACACGCAGACGTCCACGGGGCCTGTGGGCAGATGCCAGGGAAGGAGCAGTGACCCTCCTGGCTCAGAGCATCCGGGCATCGCTCAATCCCGAGCCAATGCGCCACGGGTGGCCAGTGGCCAGCTGGGAGGTCCAAGTCCGTCCGGTCCGGATTCTGGGAGAACAAGGCCCTGGCTGCGGGCCCTGAGTCATGGTGGAAGGAGGTGGGGCTCCCAGAGGACGTGGCTGAGATCGGCCTGCAGGGACAGAGGGAAGTGCCCGGCAGCGTTGACGGGTTGGACGGCGGCCACCACGGCTTCCCAGCAGAGCAAAGGACCCCGTGCTCGTCCCCTGCTCTCTGGGGGCCTCAGCCTTTTCTGTGAGACTGAAGTGACCTTCCGAGCATACAGCCAGCCAAGAGGGGGTTCTCGGGCACATCTCCCTCCAGGGCCCTGGACACCAGAGTCTCTGCACGGCCCCAAGGGCTCTGCATGCCCCAAGGGCTTCTGCAGCCCGGGATGGGGGACCCTGCTCAGGACGCAGGGGCTGGCACCATGTGGGGCTCTGTCTGCTTCGGTCTGAGCAGAGCGCCTGCACCCCACCCGTGCACATGCTCCAAGCCGCTCGCTGTCCACCACAGGGCCAGGATGGATGACTTCTCCTCTCAGATGAAGAAGGTGGCCTTGGCTATGGGCACGTCCCTGTCGGACAAGGACATAGAGCTGCTGCCCACGGACGTGCGGCATCACGGTATGCATACCTCCTCGCCAGCGTGGCCTCCCCGCCCCAGGCCCGTGGGCCCCAGAGTCCCTCTGCGGGCTCCCCTTCCCTGGGCTGAGCGGCCCGGGGACACACAAGGTGGGGGAGGGGGAAGAGCAGGCCACAAGCCTCCTGTGACCTGGGCCTGGCTGTCCTAGGCTCCTTCAACTACCTCAAGTTCCTGGAGTACATGCAGAAGTTCCAGGCCTCGGGGCAGCTGGACAGCGCCATCCGCCAGGCCTTCCAGACCCTGGACAAGGACAAGAGCGGCTTCATCGAGTGGAATGAAATCAAGTAACGGCCGGCGGCGGGGGTCGGGGTTCTGACCCGGGCCGGAGGCGGGGGTCGGGGTTCTGACCCGGGCCGGGCCCAGTCCGCCACACCACGCCCACCCCTGCGGAGACCTGGCACCCCCCTCAGGAGACCCCAGCTGGCCTTGGGGTACGTGGGGGTGGCCAAAACAGTGTAGGTCCATAGCACCGGCGCCAGGCCCAGAGACCCCTCTCCAGCTGGGCCTCAGTTTCCCTACTTGTAAAATGGGGAGTGAGCATCTTGCAAACCACTGGGCACCAGGCAGACACCCCCTCGGCTCTAACCTGAGCCCACCCCCGCCGCAGGTACATCCTCTCCACCATTCCCAGCAGCGGGCCCACCGCCCCGCTGACCGATGAGGAGGCGGAGGCCATGATCCAGGCGGCCGACACGGACGGGGACGGGAGGATTGACTTCGAAGGTGGGTCAGCGCGGCCGACGGGGCTGGAGGGACCTCGCAGGACCTTCCAGGCCCGCCCCTCCGGGACCCCACAAAACCGTTCAGTGTCCATCTGGGCACAACACTGTGTAGGCTCCCCCTCCCCGGGCACGGAGTTCACAGCCGTCTTTGCTGGGCACCGTCCTCCACCTCAGACAGGAAGGTGTTGGGGCTGCTGAGTGGGGGGAGGAAGCCACTGCGGGCTGCTCAGTGGGGGAGAGGTAGGCTGAGATGGCCACGGGCAGGCTTGGCTGGACAGGGGCAGGGGTCCGAGACACCCCAGATGGGAGTGGCCTCAGGTAGGGAGGGAGGTTTGAAGATCGGAACCAGGGACGGAGGCCCCCCATGGCTCCAGACGGTGGGGTCTGGTCATCTCACAGCGCCCCCTCCCCAGTTGCTGGCCCTGGCTCGGGGGATGACCCAGGACTCAGCCCCCCAGCCTCTCTGTGGCTCAGTTTCCCCCACTGAGAAAGGCAGGATGATCTCAAGAGCTCTGAAAAGAATTCCTGAGAGTCACTGCAGAGACCCAGTCTGTCATAAGCCCCCAAAAGGGGTTGCCTCATCTCCTCCAAGAGGGCCGTTGGGGGGGGGCACAGGGCTCTGGTCGCTCCTGCTCCCCAGGGTCCTCTATGCCAGGAGGCCCCCTCATAGGGTGGGGCCTGCCTCCCCATTGGGTCTGCAGGGCTCAAGGGGCACACGGCAAGGGGACTATTTACTAGAAATCTGTCTCCTATTCTAGAATTTTCTGAATTGATCAAAAAGGAGAAAGTCCCAAAGAAGAAGTAGTGTACAGCCAGTCCCTGGCCGGGGGAGGGGCCCCGGGGCGCCGCGGGACATCGGCATGGCCGCCCGAGGAGGCCACAGGGGTGGACACAGCACGTGCCAGGAAAATGGAAGAAAAGCATCATTAAATGAACATCGCAGCCCGAGTGTTTCTTGGGGGCAGTGTATGAGCGGGGGTGGGGGTGGGGCCGGGGTCGGGAATGTGTGGGGCGGGGAAGGGGAGGCCAGGCGGGCAGATGCACCCAGCCCCCGCCCCTCTGTCTCCCCCTTGTCCCCACATCACGGGGGGCACCTGCAGCGGTGGGGTCCTACCGCCAGCTCTCGCCCCTCCCAGCACAGTGCTCTCTGTGTCTAGACCGGGGCAGGATCCCCTTCCCCAGGCGAGCTCTGCTAGGCTGCAGGGTTCATACATCAGCCGTGTGAACACAGAGTGGGGGCACCTGCGAGCCCAGGCTGCAGCTGAAGAGGCCTGGTCTGTGCGCTGGTCTGTGCCCTGGTCTGTGCCCTGGCCTGTGCCCTGGGTCTGTTCGCTGGTCTGTGCCCTGGGTCTGTGCCCTGGCCTGTGCTCCGGGTCAGTCCTCCACCCCCGGCCGCCTTCGCCCACCCCCAGCAGAAGCCTCCGCGCCCCAGCAGTTGCCCACCCGGTGGGCTCCAGTCCCGTGGTTTAGGTGTCAGGTGTGGGCCGCGGCCCCGGTCCCACCTCTCTCCCGTGCTCCTGACCCCTGCGCCACCGTGGCTTCCGGACACCCCGCTGCGCGTGAAGAAGGCGTCTCGAACTTGCAGCGTGAGGCTGGGCTCCGCCCTCTGTGGGTTCCCGCCACTGTGCCTTCCCGGAAGCGCTGCGCCATTCCTGGGGCCCATCCGGCCAGGAGCTCTGCGGCCCCCCGCGCCATGCTGGCCCCACTCCTCCTCCACCCTGGGCACCGGTCCGGGGACAACCCTGGGTCCCCTTTCTGGTCCCCCATGTCCGCAGGGGCAAGGGCAGGGGCCCGTGTCACTCGCGGCGGGAGTGGGCTTCCTCTTTCAGCCGCTCCCCGGGACTCTGCAGCCTCCAGGAAGGAGGGGTCGAGGGGGCTGGACCAGCCGAGAAGCGATGGCACCGTCCCTCACGAGCACCCTCGCGGGGCTGAGCACCCCCGCCGGGCCGTGGCAGGAAAGGGCCCGACTCACACCGCCTCTCCTCCTCTCCTTCGCGGGAATCCCGGCAGCTTCACCCTCGAAGCCACCCAGAGCCCCACTCCCTGCCGCCCTCCTGGCCCCCACCCTCTCTTGCCCGGGGGACCACGGTGGTCCCCACACCGCCCTCCTGGCCTCCACCCTCGGACTGTAGGGTCTCAGCACAGCAGCTGGAGGCCCTTTAAAAACAGAAGTCAGATCTGGGGCGCCGGCTGGCTCAGTGGACAGAGCAGGCGACTCTTGATCTCAGGGCTGTGAGTTCAAGCCCCATGGTGGGCACAGAGCTTACTTAAAAAAAAAAAAAAAAAAAGAAAGCTGCATCCCTCCACTCAGAACCCTCTAGAGGCTCCTCTGTCAAGTCCCGTCCTCGGGACGCCCACATGTCCTGCTCCCCTCCAGGCTCAGCTTCGGGCACACGGCTCCCCCTCGGCTCCCCTTGCGTGGCCCTCCCGGCCTGGCGTGCCCCTCTGTAGCTTTACATCCGCGTGACCAACTCCCCTGTCTCCTTCCAAGTTTCTTCAAATGTCACATCCCAAAGAAGTCAGTCTGAAGCCACCTCCTGCACAGCGCGCTTGCCCTTGCCACGCACTCTGCATCTCTGTGCAGGGGGAGGGGAGGCGTCTTTCCTCAAGTGCTCTCCGTCTCCTGATATACCGTGATACTTATTCATTATTCGTATTATGAGCAAGAAAAGCGTTAAGGACATGCGATGGGAGATCTCCGGGAAGAAAAGCTTTGAGAGGCGAGCCTGATGTCGTCACCAGCTCCCCATCGGGTCTTGGTAACTATGGCCAAGAGGCTGAGAGCTGAAGAGGGCACCCAATGGCCTCCCGGGTCTTTGGCACCTGCCAAGGAGGAAGGGGAGGGGCTTGTCTTGGGGCTCGAAGGAGTGAGGACAGGGGAACCAAGCCAGTCCTCACAGAGACCGGAGTCTGGCCTCAGCAAGCCCAATCCTTCCCCTCACTGCCCCCAAGAGCAGAAGAAATCCCTCTGGACTGGGGCCAAACACAGCTCAATGCAGTCTAGGCCTGGCCATGCCATGTTCTGGCGCATTATCTGTGGTTGTTTTCAAGCTATGCTTCACTGGAATGCCATGGAAAGCCTGAAAGTAAAACCAGTGGTGGAGATCCACCACTCAAACACCACGGTGAGAAAGCCGGTGCAGCTACGACTAGGAGATGAAGAATCATAGGGCAAGAGGTACTGCCAGACAAAGAAGGCCATTTCATAAAGACGAAGGATCAGTTTAGTGGAAAACACACGGCTCTGAATGTGTACGCACCCGCTAACAGAGCCTCGGAATTCATAAAGCAAAAATGAGCCAGCTAGATGAGAAGGACACGGCGCACCGTGGCAGATTTTAGCAATCCTCTTGGGAACCGACAGAGCAAGGAAGAAAGAATCGGTAAGGATACAGGAGACTAGAAACACGATGCATTAACTCCACCCAAGTGATAAAGATCACGTCTGCATCCAACAACTTCCTTCTCTTTAACCCAACAGACAGAGCCCTTACCAAAACTGACTGCACGATGGCCACAGAGCAATCAGATTTGAAATCAGTCAGAGTTGACATGTTTTCTGACCGTAGATAAGTCAAGTTAAACCACAAACCAAAAAGATAAGAAAAGTGGCGCAGTGCAAAACCACCCACCGTTCACAGAAACCACCATGGAAATTAGGAAATTACTCTGAATAACAAAACTACGATAAGCCAAGACCTCACGTTGTTTGGGGGAAAATTCAGTCTTTGCCGCATGGGCTTGGCAGGGAAAGGCCAAGCATGGACAGCCTGAGAACACCTCCTGACGAGTCTTAGAGGAACTCGGAAAGGTCAAGGTCAGCGCCCCCTGGCCTGCCCCCCGCCAGAGGGCGCACCCCCCAGGGCAGCCTGTTGGTCTGTTGGGCCCACAGTTCTGCCCAGCACAGACCCAACAGGAACTTTAAGGATTTGTCTGTGCTTGTCACTTGTTTCCTGAAAGGACAGTGGTCAGAGCAGGTTCCATCAGAGGGCATGAGTTCCGTGGCCTTGGGGAGGGGTCCAGGTGGGGTGACACCAGATCCCCCCCAGCTGTCCCTACAACCCACAGCCATCCAGGGAAGGGACCACACCAGAAACCCAGGGTGTCCGCCCATCCCCTGCCCACAGCAGGCTTTGGGGCGCTCCTCCTGGTGGTGGCGGCCGTCCTGCCCAGGCTGGGAAGTCATGCCTGCCCCCGGTTGGAGCCTCACCTCTGCCCATTTCCACAGGTTTCCTGGCTTCCCTGCCTGCCCCACTCTCTGGACACCACCCCCTCTTCCCAACTGCTGAACACCTTACTTGCAAAATACATAGTTCAGTAATTTCCAGCCACTCCCCCGGAGCAATTCCTAACTGCTTCAGACAAAAATACCTTTTCTGGTGGGCGGAGGAGGCCAGAGCCTCCATAGAAAGGCCCGTCTTCCCCTGTGTGGTCCTGGCCACACCCCTGGGAGCCCAGCCGAGGGCCCTGGACAGCCAGCCCCGCCTCCCGGGGGGGGGGGCAGAGCCGGTGCCCGCTGCCCCTCCCCTCAAGGGGCACCCCCTTCCCCTGGGGGCCAGCCACCCGCCCTTCTCCGGACTTAGGAACGCATCCAAAGGCCAGCCCGGAGCTCCGAACAGCAGGCAGACGGGGGGAGCTGCAGGGCCACGGCGGCCCCAGAGGGGGGAAGCAGGCCTGGGAGCTCGGTGGAGACCAGGACCGCCCTCCTCGCCTCCAGCCTCAGAACTGGGCGCCTCAGGCACACAGACTAGACAGCCACGAGACCTTCCCCCCACCCGGTCATGTCACAGGACGAGCCAGCCCCACTAGGAGGGGACACAGACACGGCTCATACAGGCTGCCTGGGGGCCAGACGGGGGCCCACACACGCAGGGAGGGGTCAGGCCAGAGGGACTGGCGTGTATCCCCGCCGCGCCAGCTCCAGCACCAAACACAGAGGAGACGCTCTCGTGCAGGGGAGACAGGACGCCCCGAGACAGGACGACAGTGGCGGGAGAGGCCCCACAGGTGAGAGTCCCGCAAGCTGCCTCAGCCCTCGTGGGTCGGTGGGGCTCGGCCCCCCTGCAGGGCACGCCGAGACGCCCCGCGTGAGCCGGAGGGGCTCCGCAGCAGGCGTGACCAGTGCCGGCAGAGGAGGGGGAAGCGAGTGCTTGAGAGGGAGCCCCCTCGGCACCCCTCCGACTCTCGGGGGGCCTCCATCCTCGTCACGGCAGGGCCTGTCCAGCGCCCACTCCTGGGGGCTCCTGCCTGTCGCACTTCCGGTGGCACGCGGAAGGACAACGAGGGTCTCCTGGAGGGCTTGTCCCGGCCACCCGCGCGGGGGCACAGCCGGGGCAGAGCCCCCGAGCTCCTTCTGGGGGTGCGGCGGGCCAGCCAGGGCGCTGTTCTCTGTGCTGGGGGACTGGGACCCAACCCCAGGCCCCGCAGCAGGGAGGGGGCACGGGGAGTCAGCCCGAGAGCAGGGCTGGGCGGGGGACACCCCACACCTGGCCTCCAGCCCAGGAGAGAGAGACAAGGCCGGGCGACACAAAGTATCAAAACCACCTTTACTGTTCAAAGGCCGTGGCGGCGCTCTAACGTCGGGACGGCCCAGCCCAGGGCGGAGAGACGGAAGGGCGCCGCGGGACCAGGACGGGCTCCACCTGGCACCAGGCACTCTCCGCCCGGCTGCTGTCTCCCCGTCCAGGCTGCGGGTCACTTGGCGCTCGGCAGCGGCCACCCGCGCTGCTCCAGCAGCTCTTCCAGGTGCTCGGCCCGCTTCACTGCCGCCTGCAACGCCGCCCGCGGTTAGGCCTGGGCCGCCCCCTCCGCCCCCACCGCAGGCCGGGCCTGGGGGACCCACCTGGTGCTGCTTCCGGAGGCCAAGCACGGCCTTCTCCTTCTTCGCCAGGGCCGCCTTCACCCTGCAGGGGAGCGCTCAGTGGGCCTTGGGGCAGCTCCCCCCAGACCCCGTGGCTGGCAGGAGGCTGAGGGCAGCAGGGGGGCCAGGAGGGGCCCCCATCCCGGAAGAGCTGGCAGGTGGCTGTGCCCGCCCACCCCATCCCACCCTGCTGACGGCGGGCACCGGGCCGTCTGTGCGTGTTGGTGACTGGTGGTGACCCCCACGGCTGGGCCCGGGGCCACTGCCCACAGGACCGGCCTGGGTGACTTAGAGCCCAGAGGGAGGCTCCCTGCCGAGATGAGGAAGGACCCCTCCCTCAGCCCCGCCTCTCTGGAAGGACCCCGGGTCCGCGGGGCTGGGGGAGCTGCCCACTGCGGAGTCCCCAGGGTTCCGACTCCTCCCGCACAGGACCCGGGAGCCTCCAGAGACTGCCCGGGGCAGCAGCCACCCCGTCCTGCCGGGACACTGGTGCCACCCGGAGCCCTCAGCGGTGGCTCACAGCCCCAGCTCCCCGCCAGCGGCGAGAGGCAGACCCACAGTCCACTTCCTTTTCTCAGATCCCGGGTCCTCCGGTCGGAGCTGCGGCCCCCCCCCCACACCGCGCTTCCCGGGCGCCCACCGCCGACCTCCCGTGCACGTGCTCCAGCTCCGCCTGCTTCTCCCGCGTGAGCTGCTCCAGCTCCAGCCGCTGGCGGGCCCGCAGCTCGGCCAGCTCGGCCCGGAGCTGCCGGCTCTCCTCCTCGGAGGCTGCCAGGCGGTCGGCGAACTCCTGGCGGAGCGCCTCGGCCAGGCCGCTCCTCTCGCTGACCAGCTGCTCGTTCACCTGGGCCGGCGGGGGGCGGGAGTGAGCGGGCGGGGGTGGGGGGGCGCGAGGGGGTCCCCCCCAGGCCGCCGCCCGCGCCTCCCCCGCGCTCACCGCCGCCAGGTGCGCCAGCTCCGTCTCCTTCTGCCGCACCAGGCCCCGCAGGCGCCCGCTCTCCCCCTCGGCCTCCCCGAGGCGCCCCTTCAGCTCGCTGCACCGCTCCTGCAGCGTCCGCTCCGCCCGCTCCAGCTCCGAGAGCTCCGCCGCGTGCTGGTCCCGGATGCGCTGCACGCTGGGGGCAGGGGCGGGGTCAGGGGGCTCCGGGGCCTCGGGCCTCGGCGCGCAGCGCGGGGAGAAGGCTCACCGGCTCTCCGCCGCCCTCTGGCTCTCCTCCCTGGCGCGCGTCATGTCGGCCTCCAGCCGGTGGATAACCAGCTCGATCTCCTTATCCCGGCCTCTCCGGACCTCTTCCCTCAGCTCCCGCTCCCGGTTCAGCAGCCACGCTTCCTGGGGGTGCACGGGGCTAGCTGGGGCCGGCGCGGGGTGGGCCCCACGGAACCCGGGTGGCAGGCCCCCCGCCCGCCGTGGGCCCCCTCAGGACCCAGGGTGGGGCACAGGAGGAGCACCAGCAGCACCGCCCAGGGGTGCCATCCTCGGGCTGGACACCTCCAGCCTGGGGGCGGGGGTGAGGCCCAAACGGGGCAGGCTCTGGGAAGGCGATTCTGGAAATTCCCCTCAGGTTTCACACCACAGCCTTTGACCCGGCTGCCCAGCATCTGCTCACGTAAACAGTGACCCCCGTGCATGGTTACGAGCTGACACGGAGGCTGCCCGGCCATTGACGGGCCTCTGTCATCTGGCCCACGCACACGGCCTCATGTGCGACCCTAGGCACCTGTCTACTCTGGCCTCTTCCAGAAACGTCTGGCAGTGCAGGTTGGTGCTTCCTGGGGAAGGCACCAGGAATGAGGAGGGCAGCCACGGGGGTGGGGAGGGGGAGGACCGCCCCCTCTGCCATCAGATTGGCCCCTGGCCCCGGTCTCTCCTCAGCCCCCCACTGAGTGCACACGAGAACATGCCCACCAGTCCCCCGAGCAGCCGGGCTGTGGAACCCAGAACCGTGCCCACGGGAGGCCACGGAAGGGGAACCCACAGGTGGCTGCTTCCGCGCCTGCGTGCTGGACAGCGCAGGAGGCTGCTTCCCGCTCCGCACCTCCTTCTTGGCGCAGCTGGCCTCCCACATCTGTCGCTCGGCCTCCAGCTGGTCCTTCAGGGCCTTCATCTCCATCTGGGGGGCGGGCGGCACCACGACAGCAGGCCTCGAACCCCGGGTGCGCGAGCCCAGGCTCCGGCCAGCCCCACCCCGGCCGCCACCCCCGCGCCCCCAGAACCCGCGCGACGCACAGCGCAGGGCAGATGCGCACCTGGTGCCGGCGCTCCTGCTCCTCTCGCCCCTTCTCGAACTCGGCCCTGAGCGCCCTGCCCTCGGCCGCGCTGCTCTCCTCCAGCTGCTGCCGCAACTCCTCCAGCTCCGCCCGCTGCCTGTGGGCCCGCGAGAGGTCAGCGCGCGGGGCGCACGCGTGGGGCGGCGGGCGGCGGGCGGCTCCCCTCCGGGTGGCACCTGGCGGCCTGCTGGCCCAGCCGCTCCTTCTCCTCGGCCACCTCGCCGTACAGCCTCCGCCGCTGCTGCTGCAGAGCCCGCTGCTCCTGCTCCACGTGCTGCTCGAAGCTGTGGGGCCAGAGGCTCGGCTCGGGCTCTGGACTCCGCCCGCCCCGCCCCGCCCGCAGCTGCGGCCCTCCCGGGGCTCGCAGGGAGCCCCACTGGGGCCGCGCGTCCTGCCCTCGGGGTTTCCTGCCCCGACACCAGCTCGGTGCTGGCAGCGTCCGCGGTCTCCTCCCGCGGGTCCCGGCACACCCCAGCTCTGCTCTGGCCTGGACTCCCTCCTGTCCCCGGTGAGGCCCGCCCGGGGAGGACACCCACCGCTGCTGGGCGCGCTCCCGCTCCTGCCGGCCCAGCGCCTCCTTCTCCCGCTCCAGCTGCTCCCGGAGCTCCTCCACCTGGCGCCCGAAGCGCTGGGCCGCCCGCGCGTCCGCCTGCAGCAGCTCTGCCTCGTGCAGGCTCTTGAGCTTCTTAACCTCCTGCTTGTGCTTGGCGATCAGCTTCTGGATCTCGGGCTCCAGGCCTGGAGGAGGGCACTGCACTGCAGGGGCCTGTTCCTCCGGCCTCTCGCGGCCGCGGGCCCCTCACCTCGCCCGGCTATGCTACCCAGGGCCCTGACCCTTGCCTCTGGTACTGTAGGGGACCCCCAGCTCTCCCCCACTAGGACATTGGGGCTCCAGCCCATCCAGGGGGTCCCCCACCCCAACCACCCGAGAGAAAGCCCCATGGAGTCCCCCTAGGCCCACCTTCCCTCCCACCCCCGGTGGGGCTCCCCCTGGAGGAGGGATCCCCCGGGGGCAGGTGGGCTGGGTGTGGGCGGCCATTAGTGACCACAGCTCGGGAGCTCCGCCAGCCTCAGACCCATTCTCTAAGCCTCCCCGGGGAGCAGCGATAGTCCCAGGTCGCAGGGACCTCAGGGAGCCCCCCATGCTTCCCCCCAGTGCACCCCCGGCCCCAGGAAGGTGGAGGAGTTCAGGGGGCAGAGGGAAGGCATGGCCCATGCTCTCCAACAGCCCTTTGTCCTGGGTCCTGGGCCGGCCCTCTCCCCGCCTCCAAGCCCACTAGAGGTCACCTGAGGGTACCGTGGCTATGACTGAAACCACCACTGTCCTTGCTCAAAGACGCTGCCGTCCCGTGCCTCTGGGCCGTGCGGCTCGTCAGCCTCCGACCAGCTCCGGGGGCGCCGGTGCTCACCTCGGACTGTGATCTCCTTGATTTTTCGGGTTTTCTCGTTGATCCACTTCTCCCGGCGGACTCTCTCGGTGGCGCTCATTAGCTCTTTGAGTTTCTTCATCTCCTGCCAAGCAGGAAACAAGAAGTCCCCAGCAGCTGAGGAAGTGGGGGGGCGCCGAACCCCCCGCCCCCCTCCCCTGCACAAGCCAGGGAGCCTGTTCTGCCCTCCCCAGACGTGGAGGCCTGAGTGGGGAAGTAATTAGTCTTCAGAGACCCCACTGGGGTACCCCTAGGTCCACAACTCTGGTGCCCCCTGCCATGGCAGGGGGGACTTTAAAAACTGTTGTTGCCAGGGCTCCTGGGTGGTGCAGTCGGTTAAGCGCCCGACTCTTGGTTCTGGCTCAGGTCGTGATCTCGGGGTGGCAGGATCTAGACCCGTGTAGGGGGGCGTCCCGGCTCAGCAGGGGTCTGTCTGAGGTTCTCCCTTGGCCTCTGCCCCTCCCCCTGCTTGCACATGCATTCTGTCTAATAAACAAATCTTTTAAAAAAAATGCTGGTGCCACTGACTTCCCAGAGTCAGTTTCCGGTCTGGGGACCATCGCCACCCACACCGCAGCAGGTGCAGCTGGGGCGGGGTGGCCTGTGACTGGTGGCCACCAGCAAAGCCAGATGGGGCAGGGGTCTGGTCCTCAGCCGACAAAACCAGGAAAAGCATGTGTGGTCCCCCTGTCCAGGGATCCAGAGCTGGGGCAGCCAGCACTGTGGGGGGGGGGTGGCAGGCGGGGGCCGCTCTGAGCCCTCCCTCTTCGTATGTGACTCTGGAGGGTGCTGTGAGTCCCTGGGCCCCAGGGTCTGGCACCCAGCAGGGCAGAGGGAAGCAGCTCCAGGGGTGGGAGGGGCCGTGACTGGTGCTGGGGCAGCTCTGCTCCGCCACCCCCGGCCCCCCGGCTGTCCCCCCGGATGTGGGGTGCAGGCCTGAGGCTCTTCTGTGTGTGCTCCTGGTCCCGAGGCTGCATGATGGGTCCTGGGGTCTCATTCCTAAGCCCCCGCGACTCTCATGCTCCAAGGCGGCCTCCCTCCCACAGGTGCTGAGAGCTCGCTGGGGCTGGGGGCAGGCTGCGGGGACAGTGGTGGAGGCCGGTCACCCCGGCCACAGGCCACCGGCCCGAGGGACTCACCAGCTCGTGCTGCTCCTGCACCTGGGCCTCCCTGTCCTTGCGCCGCTGGTCCCCCTGCTTCAGCTCTGCCACCACAGCCTCACACCTGTCGGCCAGGGCCTTCTTGTCCTCAATCAGCTGCGACCAAGGGCGGGGGCTAGAGCTGCTGCCCTGGGGGGGGCCCCGCCGCCGTGACCCCCGAGAGCCCGTGGGGGGACTCTGGGGCTGAGGGGGCAGGCGTGCCAGCGGGCAGGGGCTGTGGCTGGGGGACACGGCCGTGGGGTGGGGCGGGTCACGGCCTTGGGGAAGCACCCAGCGATGTCTGGGACCAGCCCGGCAAGTGTTCCCACGGGAAGACGCTGCCCGTTTCCACAGAGGGGAGGGGGCCCAGCGAGGAAGGCCCATGGGCCCGGAACTCTCCGTGAGGCCCAAGCCGGTCTGGAACAACAACCCCACGGGCCCAGCAGGTCCTGGCCCCTCTCCCTGGGTGACCCGTTGCCCAAGCGGAGGCACCTGGTCAATGAAGGACAGGTGCCGCTGGATGGTGGCTTCGTAGTGTTCCCTCTGCTGCCGCAGCTGCCGGCCCAGCTCCTTCTCAGTCTCCTTGACGCGGCGCACAGTCAGGTCCCGCTGCTGCACCTGCGAGGGGCCCGGGGTCCAGGGTGTGCGGCTGGGCAGCACGCACCGGGGGAGGGAACGGGGGCGAGGCCCTCGCAAGGGGCAGGCTGGCGAGCGGGGCCCTAGTGGTCACGGCCCCCCGCGTGCGGGCGAGGGTCTGCGGGGTGGGGGCGGGGACGGCAGGGGTGGGGACAGGGCGTTACCAGCGCTCTCTGCAGCAGCCGCACCGCCTGCTTCTTCTCCTCCACCTCCAGCTTCAGCCGCATCACAGACGCGCTCGCCGTGCACGTGGGCCCCAGACGCCGCCCCTCCTCCGGCACCAGCCCCTGGGAAGGCCGCGCGCATCAGGCAGGCCCTGGTCACCTGGTGAGGCCCCACCGTCCCTCCCCGGGGCCCCTCCGCACCTGGGGGGCTGAGGCAGGCCGGCCCTGCCCCGATGTCTCCATCTCCATCTCGTGCAGGAAGCTCAGGATACTCTGCAGCTTGGCCTCGGACAGCAGAGTCCCGTCCTCGGGAGGGCCGGAGCCCACGCTCAGCTTCCCAAACTTCTCCAGGTTGTCAGCCGTCAGGGAGCTGCCGTCGTCCTCCTACGGGGAAGGGACACAGCGGCAGGCGCTGCTGGGGCAGCCGAGGACCTGGGTAGGGACTCCTGGGAGTCGCTCGGGGAACCCCAGGCAGGGGAGGCGGGGGAGAAGCCAGCGCAGGGACAGCTGCGGAAGGCGGCTGGACCTGGTCTGGAAGGAAGGGCTTCTCTGCCCAGAGGCTTGTGGGGCATCACTGGGGCACCATGGGCAGAGGCAATACCCACTGCCCACCCGGGGATGCCCACCCAGGATTACTCTGAACACCCTAACAAGCCCCTTTGGGCCCTCGTGAGGGTCCCGACCGAAGCAGGCAGGAGCCCCCGTGACCCGTGCGGACCTGGTCGATCCAGGAGTATTTGTCCTGGTGGTAGGCCCTGGGGCAGGGCAGCGGCTCGGGCTCCTCCTCCAGCAGCCGGAGAGTGTCCAGCAGCTCATCCAGGGTGGCCCTGGACTTGGCCCTGCCCCCAGCAGAACCCACCACCTCCAGATCCTGGCTGGCCACATCCCTGGAGTTGGCATCCTGCAGTGGACACGTACAGGGAGAGCCACGAAGGCCGTTAGAGGGCGCCAGAGAGCCGTTGGGGGGGACACTAGGGGGAGATGGGCCGGGGAAGGGGAGGCCTCCTCTGCACAGGCTCGTGCCCACGTAAGCACATGGACCAGACTCGCCCCGACCCACCTCCAGGGAGACAGGAAGAGTGGCCGCGTGGGACGCCCCCGACCTTGCCCCTCGACCCTCCCCAGCTCGGGGCTTCCTGCTCCCTCTGGAGATAGGCGCGTGGGCCCCACCCCGGAGCCTCGGTGACAACCCAGCGGGTTTCCACAGTGACCCATGAGACCCCATCCCTGCATCAGAGCGACAAGACCCACGCTGGGCAGCCTTTCCTGGCACCAGGGACCCCATGGAGGGGCAGGCTTGGGCCACCCAAGCAGGGCTGCGCCCCGAAGCTGAAGCCGGGAGGGTGGACAGGAGGAGCTGTACAGACACCTGAGGCTTGTCTTCTGGAAACTGCCGGGGCTCTGGGGAGGAGTTGGAGGCAGACTGGCAGGGGTCCTCTGGGCCCGCCGTTCGGAAGCCAGACCCTGCACAACACAGCACAGCATTGGCCGCCCCCCACTCAGCTGGGGCAGCAAATCTGGGGAAGCCCTTAAGGAGAGGCCACATGCAGGGGAGATGAAGGGTCAGGGGAACTGGTGCGACCCCAGAACCCTTGGTGCCCCCACGTCCAGCTCCAGATGAAGAGAGGCAGGAGCAGAGAGGCAGGGCCTAAGGGTCTGCTTCACGGCAGAGCGGGGGCTCCGGGGGGCGAATGGCAGCAGCAGAGGCCACAGCCCTCCCAGAGGGACGGGGCAGGGCTGTCTGGGCTGGGCTTGGGGTGCCCAGAGCCAGGCCGGCTGGCAGGCGGGTCCCAGGCCCTGCTGCGCTCACCGGCGTTGTTGGCCTTCTGGGTCTGCTGGGCGTGAGTGGTGCCCCCTGGCCTCGGGAGCGGCTCCTGGGCAGGCCGGGGCTTCTCCGTCTCCCGGGCGTCCTCCAGCGGCCTGGGCTCAGGGTCCCCTGACTTCTGGGCCCGCTTCTGCTGCAGCTCCTGTCGTGGGGGGCCCCTCTGAGCAGCCTCGCCCGACAGAGCCAGGCCCGTCCTTCCTGAGCCCTGCCCTGGGACCCAACGTCGAGTGGCTTGGGGAAGGAGGTTCAGGGAAGGCAGCAAGCAGGGGTCCCCAGGGTACAGGGGGTGGGCCCAGCGAGCATTTGCTGGCTTGGCACTGGGCTCTCCACGCTGCTTGGGTCACCTCGGGCACCTGAATGGCCGCTCGCCTGGCCTGGCGTGCCTTCTCCTCCCGGGCCTTCTTCCTGGCTGCCTCCTTCGGCTGGTGCAGGCCCAGGAGCCCCTCTCCGAGCTGCTGCCCCTGCTCCTGCAGAAGTCAAAGTCATAGCTGGTTTGACGGGGAAGGTGGAGCTGCCTGATGCAGCCCCGGGTTTCTACAGGACCCCATGGCCCCCCCGACCGCCACTTCTCTGCCCAGAGAAAACAAGCCTCCCTCCAGGAAGGCAGGGCTCTTCCAGCTGGGGAGGCCGCTCTGCCTTTAGGAGCCAGGGCCCTGCAGCCGGAAGCCCACTCGGACCGCTCGGCCCAGGGTGCTGCTGGCTGGCAGTTGTGTCCTGACACCCAGGCTGTGACTCGGGGCAGAGAGGAAGCTGGGCCGCTGGACGGGGTACAGACCCGCGGGGCGATCCCAGGCTGCAATGGCACTGGCCCCAGAAACCCCTCTGTGCGTGGCGGGGACCCTGGGACGCTGCACCCTTGCCGCCCAGCTCACACTCCACGCTGACCTTCGGCTTGGATGCGAGCAGGTGCTCTGGGCGGGCAGCCTCGGCTCTGCGTCGCCGCACCTGCCGGCGGTACCATCGCTGGATGGTGACGGCGGCTCGGTTCACCTGGTGGATAAACCTGCCGGGGGGTAGGGGCAGCCGGGCTCAGGACCAAGGCCCAGTCCCGTGCGCCTGTGGACTCACGGCAGCCGAGCCACAGCCTCTCCAGCCCCGCGCCCCCGAAGGCCTAGGTGGGCGGACAAGCTGACAGCTGCATGTTCCCGAAGACGCTCATCACCGCGGCCAGAAATGAGCCAGAGGCCCGTGGCTTGGCCGTGTGAACACTGCAGGCCTGACGGTGGACGCCATTCACGGACAGAGAGCCGCACACAGGTACAGGCAGGCCATAGGCCTGGCGCCCCGGCCACAGAGCGTTCTTGAGAGGTAGAGCCCTGAGGGGGCAGCTGGGCGTGGCCAAGGTCAGGCCTGGAGAAGCGGGGTGGGGGGTTCTGGGCCAGGCGGACATTCTGTCTGGGCGGCTCTCCCTGCAGACGACACGGGTGCACGCTGCTGCCCAAAGTCTCCACCACGCGACGCGTTACACGTGTGGTTCCTACTGCAAGTCAGGCCAGTAAAGCTCGGCTCTTCGGGCCGTCTGAAGGCACCAATGGAGCAGCCAGGACCTGGTCGGTCGCCGGCCCTGGGACAGGCGCACAGAGGGGCACAGCACAGGGCTGCGGGCTCCCGGCCTGCTCCCCGGGCCCGCTATGGGGCAGTGACTGCCCGGCGGGCGGGGTTCCGAGCAGCCCACACTCAGGTCACGCAGCTTCCAGACCAGGAGCTACGCCGTGGACCAGGGGTCACCCCGTAAGACGCCGTAAGACCATTAGTGGTGTTTGTTCTGTTTTATCTCCCTTCCCCTTAATCCTTTTTTAATTAAGAGCTTTAGCGAACTGCAAGGGACATACTACGAGACGTACCCATCAAGTAAACGGTTTGAGGACTTTGCCTAAGCTGACAGGTGGGACCCGGTTTAGAGCATCTCCATCCGCCCACAAAGGCCCCCGCCCCGCCCCGCAGACTTGCCTGTTCTCCACATTTAGAACAGACCGGGGAGCTCGTCAGCGTCCGAGTTTGAGAACAACCACTCAAGCGAGAACTCCTGTCCCGGAGCTCCAGGCCCCTCCCGCCCCGTCCCGCTCACCTCTCGGCCTCCTCCTCCGTCACCTCCTTCCTCCTGAGCGGGGTGCCCCCGGCGTTGTTCTGGGCCACACGGTTGCTGCCGGCCAAGTTCTCGTGCGGCTTTGCGGAGCCGCTGCTCTCTCCCTCGCCGGCGGCAGCCTTGAGGATATTGCTAACCGGAAAGGGCAGGAGGGGCTTGGGGACGCCCGCCCAGGCCCCCCACAGCCCCGGCCAGCGGCTCTGCCTGCCAGCAGAGGGGGCGGCCTCGGCTTCACCCCGGGCGCCTTGGGGCTGGAAGGAGGCACCCACCGGACGTGAGGAGGAGGCACAGCCTGCTCCCGGGTTCCAAATGCTGGTCGACCCCCTCCCATGGGCCCATCTGGTGGCACCGGGGTGCACGGGCTCTTCCCATTCAAAAAAGGAGACAGATGTCGAGTCTCAGGACCCCTGAGCCAGACAGTGACCCGAGACACTGCACGGGCACCCCCTCCCCCAAGTGTGCTGTGCAGGGACAAGGCGATGCCGTGAGGGGGGCCGCTGCAGGCTCCTAGCTGGGCCGCATGCCTGCCAGGGTCTGTCTGGATGTGCTCTCCTGGTGCCCCTTGTGGGCACAGCACCGGGCCTCATGGGGACCCGGACCGGGCCGCTCCCGGCGCGCCAGCTCCCACACCCGCCCGAGCAGAGCCAGGCCTTACTTGAGGGAGGGAGCCGTGCGGTTGGAGCTCTTGGGGGGCGGCGCCTGGCCCGAGGGCGAGTAGTGGTTGTGCACCATGCCTGTGACACAGTTGCCCACGGCTCCCTTGTTGCTCCTGTGGGGGGCGGGAGCGGCGTCAGACCCCTGGAGCATGCTCGCCACGCCAGCACCCACGAGTCCCTGGGGGCCCCTCCATGGCCACCACAGCGCCAGTGGGGGCTTCTCGGGACCCGGGAGAGCCCCACCCGCAGCGTTCCACGGAGCAGAGCCCGGTGCGGGCCGTGAAAACCCAGGCCCCTGAGGGCAGACACGGCTGCTGGCGGGGAGCTGGCCACAGACCCGCAGTCCGCCCTCCGCCCTCCCAGCCACCGGAAGGGATACACGTGGTACGGACACATGTGGACAAAGGGGACATGGCGGAGACAGGTGCAAACACGTGACCACAGCGTTTTACAGGACGAGAAGCAGAAGGGCCCGTGGCAAGCGACCTGGGGAGGAAGGGTGGAGATGCAGGGGCGCGGGGCTGTGGGAGTGGCCGCTCTGCCCCCAGGACCCCGTGGAGGTACAGGACATGGGGCCGCCGGGTTCTTCTAAGGCAACGCTGGGCCCCAGATCCCCTCCTGGCCGTCAGCACCCCGGCACCAGGCTGCAGGCTGGCCCGCCCGGGGAAGCAACGTCTGGGTGCCGAGCAGGACGCCTGTGTCCGCTGTCCCACGGGGTGCGCAGCAGTGGTGGGCAGGAACTGAACCCCAAGTCAGGAGACCAGAGAATCCCTCCCTGGACAGACGCAGCAGCCCCGAGAAGAGCCCCAGTTGGGGACAGGTGCGGCCCCCCCGGGACACCAGCCTGGCCCCTGCCCAGTCGCCCTGACGTGAGCCACCGCACAACTCAGAGGGCCTCCCTCGCAAGGCTGGTGGAGTCCATGTTCCAGACACCGAAGGACAGACACACACGCGAAGAGCAGACACACAGGACAGGCTCGGCAGAGGACAGGGCGTGGTCGAGAATCCATACTGGCCACCAGGCTCGCCGGCAAATGTTTAACAGCCTGTTTGCGGGAATAGCTCGTATTTCTGGGGTCTGCCGATTGCAACGTTCCCAGCGCGGCGGACTCGAGACACGCGTGGAGCCGGGCCGAGCGCACAGCCGGCCTCTGCAGCTGGGGCAGGTGACCCGGCCGTCACGGCCACATCATCACAGACGGGGCGAGACCGCCGCCCTTGGGGACGGGAGGAGCTTGTGGGCCCCAGGGCCATGCGGCTGGGCCACGCGGGGACAGAGGCAAGAGCGGGCGTGCAGCTCAGGGGTACACGGGCCCCTCGGGTCCCAAAGCTGGAGGCAGAGGAGACAGCGGGGTAGGGCCGGCGGCAGAGTCCATCCAGGAGGCGCACCGGGCAGCGGCGGCAGTCACGCGGAGAAAAGAAAAGGAAGGAGATTGCCAAGGAAACGGCGGGAGAACATAATGGAAAGCACTAGAAGCAGCCAGAGCGCGGCTGTGTCCGGAGAGCGGGACTCGGCGGGGAGGGAGGGCAGCAGGTCTGCCAGGTTCCAGCTCTTCCCTTCGCCGTGCCCACGCGTCACTCGGAGATCACGATGAGATTTTCCTCTAAGTTCTCACACCCGAAGCAGGAACTCACCGCGCCGACTCTGGGGACCCGTCCCCGAGAGCCCCCCCAGACTGTTCCTTGGGCAAACAGCAGCTGCGTCGAGAAGAAGCTCTTTCTCGCACAGAAGTAAACGCGTCCCCTTGTCCCTGTGCCCACGGCGAGGGGGACCCGTGCCCCCAGCAGCCCGGGGACGCCGAGACGAGCCTGCTTTCCGCTGCGGCTTCTCCCGGTCGCCTGGCCGTCCGGACGACTCCCCGGCCTCTGCAGACCCCTGCACGCTGGCCATCACTCTGCACGCACCTGGTTCGGTCTCGCGGTTGGGGGCGGCGCAGCCGACCCGGGACCCCCGGAGCCGGCACGCAGACCGACTAATGGCGCACAGCGAGCCCGGAGGGCCCCGGGAAACACGCTCCACCCTCCTGAGACGTGGAGCTGGGCCTCATATGGCGGCCAGCGGCCCCTTCAGGAATGAAGCCGGGTGTCTCGGGCCGTCTGGAGGCAAGCTGCCCCACGGAGGAGAGGGCGGGTGGGGGCCCGCGGCGGTGTGCGCTCCCCGCCAGGCCAGAAGAACCCCGCCTCGTGTGCAAGACGGCGCCCTGCAGCCTCCTTCCCCGGGCCCTTGGGCGGAGAAAGCCGGCCACGCGTTCCCTCATTCATTGCCTCACTCCAGAGCGGGGAGGTCCTGCCACGGGCAGACACACAGCACACCCCCGCCCCCGGCCCAGGGGCCTCGGGTGGTCAGGGCCACAAGGAGCGCCTGCAGCAGGACCCACCTGTTGTTGGCAGTGAAGCTGGGGGCCAGGGGCACGGTGCACTCTCTCCTCCGCGGGCCCACCGGCGCATCGACAGTGCTGGGACTCCGGGAGTCCGGCGACACGGCGAAGGCCCTGGGCTGGTCATCCTGCATGACACAGTAGCCACCTCAGACCACGATGTGTTGCACAGGCCACTGACCCCAAGCCCCTGACGAGTGCCCCCACGGCCTCACGCACAGACGGGATGGTCCGGGGGCTGGGAGTCTCTGCGCTCCTCCGCCACCCGTCCCGCAGTGATCTGAGCTGGCTAGCACCGACCCCTCCCCGCTGGCCAGGCAGGCGGGGGCCCACCATCACTCTCCGAGGGACACAGACTCGGTCCTTACCAGGACATTCCATGTGGCTCCCTTCTCGCTGGAAGCTTTGCTCACACCAGCCGGTCTCTTTTTCCCACCGGAGCCGCCCTCGAAGAGGGTCAGGAAGTGGGGGTGCTCGGCCGGCCTGCGTTGGGAGAGAGGATGGCACACAGGGACAGTCAGTCCGGGGAGGCCAGCTCTAGGAGCACAAATGGGCAGGTCTTCCAAGGGGACGGGTGGAGCCAGGTCACAGAGAATCCTGTCCCCAAGCCCACAGCTTGGCCTGTCGCGGCTTAGCTATGATCCGACGACCATGCCCCAAGGAAATGCCCCCACTAGAGCTGCAGCCACCTGGACACCCACGTGAGGGGCGCAGCAGGGAGAGGGAGAGAAGCAGGCAGGGGGACGCTGGCCTGGGGGTCTGCATCTCTACTCGCAGATAGGACGGGTCAAGATGCGTCCCGCCTGTACCCGCCCCGCCACCCCATCCGGCAGGGGTGGACCGAGTGCCTGTCCCGTCAGGCCCCGGTGTCTAGCCTGGGCCCAACCGGGTGAGGACGGAAGGGCGACTGACAGAGGCAGGAGCAGGGCAGGCCGGCGGCTACCTGAGGGGCTCGGCCGAGGCCTGGCTGGCTGGCGGCTGGCGGACCTGCGTAGTGCTGCTGGATCTGCGGAGGTTGTTGATGGTTCGGGCCCCTCCGGGCCCCTCCTGCAGAAGGAAGGAGCAAGCAGCCCTGTGGCAAAGGCTTCAGACGCTCACCCGTTCACCCCGTGCCACACCAGGCCTCGGAGAACGGATGTGGGGAGAGGAGAGGGTCTCCTGGTTCTTGTGGACAAGAGCAGCGTGGGGTCCTGGGTGAGGGTCAGGGTGACCTGGCCCAGGTCCTCGACCTCCCGAGGCCTCGTCTTCCTTGAACAATGTGGGGACCCTTCGTCCCTGGCTGGTGAGTGCCCAGGAGGAAGCACGTGGGGCCTGGCCCGGGGGCCTTGGCAATGGCTTCCGGGCCTGGTCGTGACCATCATCGGCTACCCGAGAGCACGGCCGGCTCATTCCCGCCAAGCACCTGCTGCCGGCAAGCCCACCAGGCTTTCTTCAAGGCCGGAAGGAGCTCATCTCCCTCCCCCCAAGTCACCCTGCTCCTTGAGGACGCAGACAAATCCGGTGTTGGCGGAGCAAGATGGACAGAGAGGTCGGCGCCAGCAGGGTTTCCTCTGCCTTGGGCCCGGTCCACCCTCGGCCGACCCTGGCCTTGACCTCTCTCAAGTTAGGTCTCTGGTCTATGAACGGAGTCGCTTTTGAGCCTGGGGCGGCCGCAGACAAGGAAAGGACGACAGACACGGGGTAGGCCTGCAGAAAGGTGGGGCGACCCTTCGGGAGGTGGGGGTGACGGGGCGCCCGCACAAGCCCGGCCCCAGCACTCACCAGCGCCTTCGTCCTTGGCTCACTGCCTGTGACCACAGAGGAGGAGCGGGTGAGGGGCTTGGCAGCCGAGGCGCTGTTGGGACGCCGGGACACAGGCGGAGGGAGGCCCGTCAGGCTCAGGTCCACCCCTTCTGAGCTGCCCTCGGGGCTGCCGGAGGGACCACTGGCAGCCCGGGAGCCTTTCATGGAGGCGGAGCAGGCCCTGAGCAGGCAAGAAACGCCGTGGGATGCCCTCTGAGGAGCCAGGCCTCCTCACACACCCCCTCCCGCCAGGACAGGAGCCTGCCGCAACCCAGCCACCTCCTCGTGGAGAGGGTGGGGGTCCCTCTGTCAGAGCAGGACTCCATGCCGAGTGACGGCTCTCCAGGGGGACCCACCCTGCCCGAGGGTGGCCAGGGGCAGCCCCCCACCCGCCACGGGGCAGGTTCTGCACCCGTCCGAGCCTCCCTCCTCCATCTGTAAGACAAGCAAAGTGCTTCTTCCTGGGGCTGTCCTGGACAGGGCCGCGGTGAGGCTCCAGGAGAGATGGTCTAGCCGGGACGTGGTCTGACGCATGCTGCCCGACCCAAGGGCCACAGCTCTGGCCTGCTGTCCGGCCGTGGGAGCCCTGCATTTCCCCAGAGCGCCCGGAGCGTCCCGGCTGTGGCATCTGCCCCCCCACCCCACCCCACCCCACCCCGTCTCCCTGGCTGTCGCTTCCTCTTCCCAGCCCCTCTGCTCAGAGGACCCCCAGGCTCTGCCCTGGCCTCCCCTCCACCCAGATTCCCAACTGGGGCCCACGTCTGGCCCCCAAGCTTCAAAACAGAGGCTGACAGGTCCTGACCCACTCTGTTCCCTAATTTCTGCCACCAGACGAGCTGTGCATCTGGTGCTCCAGCCCCAAAAGGACCAAAGCAGAACCCTGACGTCCACCTCCGGCCTCCCCCGCCCCAGGGTCATGTTTTGTAACGGACTCAGACCAAGGATCTGGATCTCAAGCGGACATCCTGCCCTTCCCTGCCACACCTGTGCCCTCTCCCCACACCCCCCCCCCCTCCCTCCACGGTCTCTCCTAGAACCGGGACAAGCACACAGCCCCCCGCTCCTGCCCTCCCCACAGCAGCCAGAGCCCATCTTTGTCTACCAGGTCCCAGATCACACCGCGTCCCTGTCGAGACCTTCCCAGGGCTCCCTGGCACAGAAAATAAAGTCTAGACAGCCAGCACCCTCAGATCTGACCCTGCTCTCTCTGTGACCCCTCACTGCCCCCCCCCCCACTGCCCTGCGCTCTGCTTCAGCCAAACCAGCCATCCTGCTGCCCCTCAGACGGGGCCGGGCTGTCTCCATGGCCAGCCCGTGCACCTGCGGGCCCCTCTGCCTGCGGCCACTTTCCCTGGGATGTCACCAGGCTCCCCCTTCGGTCACAGAGCCAGCGGTCCCCATCACTTGGCTCCCTCCTCCTGCTTTAGTTCCCTTCAGCTGGCCACACAGGTCAGTCTGTGTTGTCTGACTCCTCATAGGAACATCAGCGCCACCAGGACAAGGACCCCGTAGCCCCAGCCCCTGGCACGTGGCCGGCACACAAGCAACAGGAGTGGAGCCCGTGAAGCGGGAGACGGAATGACCGCGGAGGAGAGCACAGCCCCGCCGGCCATGGAGGACGCTGGTGGGCCAGCAGCCACACACCCCTCCCACGGCGGGTCCCCGCGGCCGCCCCCTCCACACGCCCGGAGTCGGGGGCCCCTGGCCAGGGCCAGGGCCAGGGCCGCTGTTCTCTAGAGTGGCGCACAGATCTGTCCCCGCCGTTCACCCCGCAGGCGTCCCCACTCCGGCGTCTGCGGTCGCGCGGGTGATGGTCACGCCCTCCGCTCCCGAGGGCCCTGGCCACACCCCGCCGGCCCCGGGCTGGCCCGCCGCGGGCTGCTGGGCTGACACGCGGGCAGCGGCGGCGCGCGGGCTCTGGGAAGGTAAACACAGCCTCTCCGTGGAAACCTGCGGGCCAGACCTCGCCTTGCACCCGAGCCCCTGCCCCGTCCTCAGCAGCGGCGGAGCAGGGCCCCCGCGGAGCAGCTCCCGGTCCCCCAAGGTCTCGGCTCAAGGGGGCCGGTGGGACCCGAGCCCGCCCACTGGACTCCGCTCCCCCGCGCAGCCCCGCCCGCCCCTGCTTCACCCGCGCGGGCCCCGCACACGCGCATCCGCGCCAGCCCCCCTCACCTGCGCGGGGCCCCTCACCTGCGCGAGCCGGGCCTGGGGCGCGGGGCCTGCGGGGCCGGCCGGCGGGCGGATGTGCGAGGCCCTCCCGGGTGGGACGCCCGAGGCGCCGGCTTTGGGCGGGCGACCTCGCGCCCCGGCCCTGGCGCAGGCTCCGAGGCCCAGGTGACAATGAAGCGGCGGGGCCGCAGGGCGAGCGGCGGCCGCTAGCAACCAGCCTCCAGCCTGGCGCCTCCTCCCCCGTCCGTCACGGGGGCCCGCCTTTCCCGCCCGCGCCGCCTCCGGATTGGCCGTCCGGGTGCCCGCTCCGGCCGTCCGAAGAGCTCATTGGGCGCCTGGCTGTCCTTCGGGCGTCCGGGGGTGGGAGGAGCGGAGCCCCCCCCCGCCCGCCCGGGGCAGCGGCCCGTCGATTGGACCAGCCGGAGAGGGCGGGGCCTCGGCTAGTCGGGGGCGGGATGGGCGGGGCCTCAGGGAGGCGGGGGGCGGGCGCGGCGTGGGCGGCGTGGCGCTCCCGGCACGGTTACGCGGTACCCGGCGGTCCGCGCCGACGCCCAGGCGGCCCCGGACTCCCACGCGGTCCCCAGTCGCCCATGCTGTCCCCCGGACTCCACGCCCTCCCTTGGCTGCCACACGGTCCCCATCGCCCACGCTGCTCCCCGGTGCCCACGCCGTCCGAGTCGCCCGCGGGTCCAGACTCCCGCCCCGCTGAGCCCCGTCTGGACACGAGATCCCGCTGCGCACACCCACCCCCCACCCCGCAGAGCTCCATTTAGGGCTGGCGCCTGCACATCCACCAGCAGCGAGGCTGGTGCCCTTTCTCAGGCGCCCTGTCCCAGGACCTGGTCATAGACCGGAGGCCACTGCCCTGCCAAGACGATGCGGCGGTTTCATATCTAGGTGTGTGGTTCAACTGAGATTTTGTGTAAGGTGTGAAATATGGGATAATTTTTTTCCGGGGTGGGGGTCGGGGAGGTGGGGTGTGCATGGATGTCGAATTATCCCGGTACTATCTGTTAGAAGGTCATCCCCTTTCTATTGAGTTACCCCCACACTTTTGTGGAATCAGTTGACCATATTTGCATGGATTGATTTCTGAACTGTCTACACTGGCCCATTGATCTGTGTCTCAACTTCCACCATCGTGGATTAGTGCTGCTTTACAGTAAATCTTCAAATCACATCGTAGGAGTCCTCTTTGTTCTTCTTTCTCGAAATTACCTTGGCTTTTCAATTTATTTTTACTTTTCTTACAAATTTTCATATCAGCTTGTCACCATCCACAAAACAAACAACAAAACAAAACAAAACAAAAACACCCAGCTGGAACTCTGATGAGGATTTTTTTTTTTTTAAAGATTTCACTTATTTGTGAGAGAGAGCAAGCACATGCACACAAACATGGGGGAGAGGGAGAGGGAGAAGCAGGCTCCCCTCCAAGCGAGGAGCCCAACACAGGGCTTGATCCCAGGACCCTGAGATCAGAACCTGAGCTGAAGGCAGCCGCCTAACTGACTGAGCCACCCAGTGACACTTGATGAGGATTATGTTAATTCATCTGTAGATGAATTTGGGAAGAACCGATGTCTTAATAGTATGAAGTTTTCCAGTCCACGAGCATGGTATACCTCTCCGTTACGTAGGCCTTCACTGACTTCTCTTACCAGTCTCCAGTATTTTTCGGCATATGGTGTTATTGCTAGTATGTAAAATACAGTGGTGCATATAATTGACCCCATAACCTATGCCCTTGATAAATTCACTTATCAGTCTTAGGAATTTTTGTAGATTCTATGGGAGTTTCACATAGACAGTAATAACTGTGAATAAATCTCCCTTCCACTCTATTTGCCCCCCTTTCCTCCTGTTTCAGTGAACTGGCCAGGGCTTCCAGTACAATGCTGAACGGGAGTAGTTATGATGGATAGAACCACCTTGTTCCCAATCTTGGGGGGAAAGCTTTCAGTCCCACACCATTAAGCATGCACGTTAGCTCTGGGACCAGGTCAGAGATCGTTGTATTTCTCATTGACAGAGTTTTTTTCATGAATGAAATGTTGGCTTTTGTCTCTGGCATTTTCTGCATAAAATGTGATTTTTCTTCACAAATGTTAGTTTGATGAATTACAGATTGATACTCAGAGGCTGATGAAGGATATTGGTCGGTAGCTCTCTAGACCACATACACATGGAACAGTCCTCGAGACTGACTATATATTCTGGGCCATGAAACAAACTTCAACAAAAGTTTCAAATCTTGAACAATAGAACTGAAGTTATAGAAAAAATGTTCTTACTATATCAGAATTAAAAGCATAACGGGAAAAAACACATTTAACAACCCATTAGACAAAAAGACATTTCAAGGTGAATTAGAAAATATCCTGAACAAGTGAAAATTAAACTATTATCGAGCACTCCTGGTGGCTCGGTTGGTTAATTGTCCGACTCTGGATTTCAGCTCAGGTCATGATCTCAGGGTCGTGGGACTGAGCAGAGTCCGCCTGTCCCTCTCCTCCTGCTCCTCCCCTTGCTCTGTTTAAAATAAATAAAAATCCTTCAAAAAATAATAAAACTATCGAAATTCATGGGATATAATCAAAGCAGTGTCTTGGGAAAAACTTGTAGCATTAATATTTCCAATGTTAGAAAAATAATAAAGGTATTGGGATGCCTGGGTGGCTCAGTCGGTTGAGTGGCTGCCTTTGGCTCAGGCCATGATCCCAGAGCCCTGCATCGGGCTACGTGCTCAGTGGGAGGCCTGCATCTCCCTCTCCCTGCTGCTCTGCCTACTTGCATTCTCTGTCAAATAAATAATTAAAATCTTGAAAAAAAAAAAAAAGAAAAATAATAAAGGTCTCAGATCAATGATCTAAGCTTCCACTTTAAAGAAACCAGAAAAAAAAGAAAAAATCCAAAACAGTAGGAAAGAAAATGTAGACAGCAATGAAATACAAAACATAAAAAAGGTAGGAAAAAGTAATACAAAGGTTTTGTTCTTGAAAAAAATATTACCTTCTAACCAGACTACCCAAGAGTGGGAAAAAGTCATCAACATGAGGAATAAGGATGGAACATCATTACAGACCCGACAGACAGACAGACAGCGGCGTCTGTGCGACAGACCAACTCCTTGGAGGACAAGCTCCTGACCTTCACATGGGACGATAACCTGAAGGGCCCTTCACAGGCGACAGAAACTTCATTTCATAGTTGAAACCTCGCCATTAACATTAAAGAACCAGAACTCCGACCGGCGAGTCTCCCCCAGCACTTAAGGAAGAAGGAATCTGTCCTCCTGTCTGGCACGGGGAGGGGGAGGGGGGTCCTCTACGTGCGGCCTCCTTAATGCCGTTTCCCACGCATGCGCCCCAGGCAGGAGTAACAGGGCCAGGCAGCTCCGGGTGCACACCAGCGTTTACTTAGGACGTTTAGGTGTCGTGACCTCCCCGGGCAGTCAGTGGGAAGCAGCCACATGTGGCTCATTGAGTGACCGGACATCGCAGACAGCACCCGCCTGCTTATAACCCCACAGGGGCAGGGGTCTGAGTTCAGAAATAAAGAGCCAAGCGGTGGTTCCAAACCCACACGAATCCGTTTCTGGGAGGCAGGTGTGGGTCTCCAGGGGACCTTGAGGTCCGGCATCGCCGAGGGTCTGCTGTAAGCCTGCCTGCTCTCCAGGGATCCGAGTCCAAACAGCTGGCCTCCGGCACAGGAGACATGCGATGGAAACTGAGGCAGCACCAGGCCCTCCTCTGCGGTCACTTGGAAGCAGTAGCAGCGTGGCAAGGGCTGTGGCCTGGGCCGTTCCCCCACCCGACGCGGCCCCCACAGAGGAGCCGGCCCCTCCTCTCCATGTGCCTGAGTGTGCTCTGAGGACCCAGGCAGGGTCCCCTCCTGTCCCCTCCAGGCAGGCCCTGCTGTGCCCTCTGCCCCACAGCTCCCCCTTCCCTTCCCTCTGGCTGCAGGGAGCAGGGCCCGTCGGCAGATGGGGCCAAGCAGACGGGACTAACCCCCCAGGCAGATGGCTGCGTGCCAGGAGACCCAGCGTCCACACCCCAGCCGCCCATCTGACAAGCTGCTCCGCATCTACTTCTGCCTAGAACCCCACACGGCTCTCCCTGTGCGGCCACCACGCTCACAAGAAGGGCCCGTGTGTGAGGGCGTCCATGTTCCTCTGCAGGAAATCGGGGAGCCGGTCTTTGGGTTGGGAGCTGGCCCCCGTGGACTCCTTTGCACGTGCTGCCTGGCTCTGCCTGGCGCATCACCCAGGCTTGACCAGTGGCTCAGACTGGCTCGCGAGCCGCCAGCCCCACGTCTTCTGCGAGCGACAGGAAGCAGCCAGAGGGCGAGCAGGGTCCGTAGCAGACGCCCAAAGGGAACCTCTCTTCAGTGGGACATGGGGACTGTGTGCAAACAGGGCAGTACGAAGTCACGGGGTCCTGGAAGTTACAGGGCAGGGGCAGTGAGGACCCCATGTGCAGCCCAGGCCGTCCAGGTCATGAGTTTAGAAACGGGAAAGCGGACGACTCTGGGCCAGGAGGTTCTCTCGCTGCCACCTTCTGTGACAACGTCCGCGGGGCCTGGGGGGCCTCTCCTGTGGTAGTCCCGGCCCCCACCAGGCGGGGACAAGCCACCAGCTCCATTCCGACGAACAAGGAGCTACAGCCACCACTGGCCGCCGGGCTCTGCAGGCCGTGGCCGGGCTCCCGGCTAAGTGCTGGTGATCCTTTTGGGGAGCCTGTGCCCAATGGGCTCCACTCAGAGGGGGCCCCCTGCTCTCTGGGACTTTTCAGTCTGGTCTCTGCCTCCCCAGACTCCCCGTGAACTGAGAGGGAGGAGCCATCCGAGGGAGGGGACCGCGCGGAGCTCTTGGGCGACAGGAGGGTGGGGCTCAGGGGCCGCAGGAAGGCTTGGCTCCCAGCAAAAGGCACAGCATCGGTCAGCAGGTCAGACGGGCCCATGGGGGCAGCAGCGGGGCCCAGCTCAGCCGGGGGCCTCCGGGCTGGGGGCCGCTGTCGGCAGGAGGCTTCGAAGTGCCTCAGGATCTGGACATGAAGGAAAGGGGACTGGCTGAGGGATCCCGTGCACCCCTGGGGCGCAGAGACACCCCTCCCAAGCACTCCAGCCCTGAGAGCAGGCCGCTCGGCTGCCCACCCAGGCCTCCTCCTCCTGCTGCTGTCCCCCACCTGCTCCAACACCGGCCATGCCCTCTGCACCCACACATGGCCTGCCGACACAACCGACACTTCCCCCATCAGCGAAACTCGCTGCGCGGAGCCAGCTCGGGGAGAGGCGGTCCCGTTGGGCGCCACGCCAGCCCGACACAGATGCCCTTCCCCACTGCTACACACAAGGCCTCCTCCTGCCTTCTCGTCCCCACAAACCCCACTACGACTGGGACTCAGATGTTGCTGGGTCACTGATTCTTTGCTGAAGGCCAGCAACTCCAGGTCTGAGTGTTCTGGGGCCACAGAGCAATGGAGAAGCCAGAGACGCCAACAGGCAGAGCAGCAGCCGGGGCCTGGCTGCAGGGGTGCTGCCCAGAAGCTCCCCAGAGAGTCAAGTGCCCTGCACACCATTCAGGCTTCAGTGGAAAAAGGACTCTGGGAGAACAAAACCATTTCTGCCCTCCAGGAGCCAGGGAGGGGTCTGGAAGCCAAGCATGGACCCATGACCTGTGACCCAGGGCGGAGAACAGGAGCAAGCAAGGAGGGCTTCCCGCAGAAGGCCAGCCGCGAACCGAACCCAGTGGGAGGCGGGCTGCGTGCCCAGCAGAGCCGCTAAGCAGTAAGGCAGGTGAATGGACAGGTGAACGGGCAGGTTCCAGGCACCGGAAGAGGCTGGGGAGCTTGGAGTGCCAAGAGCCGGGAAGCCCAGCTGCCGCTCTAAGGGCGCGAGCTGTCCACACAGCAAGGAGCAGCTGGGACAGGCTGCCCAGGACAGGAGTGGGGCTACCGAGGCACCCCCTTACCCGCCCTCTGCGCCCCGGCTGCCGCCCACCTTGGTGGCCTTGTTGGTCACAGGTCCCGGGCTGCCCGCACTGAGCTCCTGTAGCCGCGGCCGGGTGAGAAGCAGGATGTGCTCCTGGGAGAGCAGGTCGGTGTGCCCCAGAGATGCAATGGCGCCCAGCGCTCTCTGCCAGGCACACAGAAGGTCAGCACGGTCCCCCCACCAGGACCCAGGGCCATCTGGCCAGCTCCCCTCCTCCTGGCCCAGCTGCGGCTCCCAGGCGGGGAAGCCCTGGGGCAGGCAGGCCACCCTGGAGTCCTGGGCTCACTTCCCCTCCTGCCCAGGTCAGACCCCCAGTGAGGAGGTGACCGGCTACCCTCGCCCGCCCCCCCACCCCCGTCCGCACCCACCATGGGCAGGGCCTCACCATCTGCACGCACTCGCTGGTCCCGTCCAGGCGGCGGGTCAGCAGCTCCAGCACGGCCTCACAGTTGAGCAGCCCACACCTGCAGGGGGGCAGCCAGAAGGTGGGGCGCGGGGCCGGGGGGCTCGGGGCCGGGGGCCGGGAGTGGGGAATGGCAGGGGACTGACTCTTTGATGAAGCACTGGGCCTCCTCTCGGCTCAGAAAGGCACGTGGCCCACGCGTCACAGTCTGGACCAGGCTCCGCTCCTGCCGGCAGTCACTCGGGGACATGGCCTCCACCCTGTTGTGGGCACAGCGGTCCGGATCGGAAGGAGACCCCTCCAGGCCAGGACTCCCTGCGGGCCGGGACCCAGTAAGGGACCATGTTGGCCCTATGGTGCCCACTCACCGCTCTGCCAGGTCGCTGGGTGCCTGGCTGGCCGCCGAGGGGCTGTCACTGCCAGACCGACTGCCTGAGTCCGAGGCCTTGCTCGGCTCTCCGCTGTCCCGGGAGGACGTCTGCGAGCTGGAGCTGCTGTCTGGCTCGTCCCAGCCCCCTCCAGCCTGCCCAGGCTGGGGTCTCAGGACTGTGCGAGACGGGACTGGGGGTGAGATCGGGCGGCCTCTGACCTGCCTCACACGCCCCTCCCGGGCACCTGGACCAGGAAACCCAGGGAAGGGCCTGAGCTCCAGATAAACACCCGGCATGAGGTGATGTGGGACAGAGGGGGGCACCCCTCACATGGGTGGCTCAGGGTGGGGACCGCCAGCCTGGGACAGGCCTGCCCTCGAGCCAGCTCACGCAGACCCAGCAGCGCCGGGCACCCGAGGCTGGAGGAGCGCTGGCCCATGGCAGGAGGTGCAGGGCCCAACAGGGCGGCACTCAATTCTCAGGGAGTCCTGACGCTGCCCTTCCAGACAGCAAAGCTCCCAGAAGGCTCTGCTACAGGCAGAGGGACCGATCACACTGACCCTTGTCCCAATGACATTCCTGGACACATACCCGGCTGTGACCCCTGGTGCCGCTGTCTACTCCCCGGGGTGGACGCTGGGGGAGTAGATGTGGATGCTGGCCCTGGCCGTGCACCCCTGCTGTCCCGGCTGAACCAGCAGCAACTGGGCTGGGGTCCCGGGTCTGTATCTGAGTGGGGGGAGGGGCTCGAGGGGCTCTAGGAGCCCCACCCGCTTTGGGACTGTAACACCGGAGCTCCCGGCAAGAGACTGGCAAAGCAGCATCTACATGCTGTGCATAACCTTTGTGTGACAGGGAAGCCACCGCAGGGACCACGGCAAACACGTGGCAGGCCAGTGGGAGGCTCTGCGGGGGGGGGCCACATGCCCTTAGGAGCATCGGGTCACGTGCTGCCTGAGTCTTAGCCAGATTGGCACAGCAGAGTCCCCGCTCCACGCCGGGCACCTTCCACAGCCCCCACCTCGACTGCCTCTCCCGGAGCTGGGAACCCGTGGCTCTCACTACTAAAGGGGTCTCGCTCTCCGCACCCCACTGTCCCCTCTCTCCGCTCAGTGGACAGGGAAGGCCGGCTCACCCAGACCCCAGGAGGCCAGGAAAAGCCAGACCCCCCAGAGGAGTCTCACCACTTCCTCGGGCACCTGGGAGGGCACCAGAGAGCGGCTTCCCAGCACCCGGGCCCCCGTGGCTGGCTGAAAGTGTCACGGCCGGCTGGTAGGCATCTCCCCGCGGTAGGGAGCTCTGGGTGCGGGGGCTCTCGGGCCCAGAACGCACAGCGTTGGCCACCACCTCTGCAGCCTTCTGGATGGTGGAGAGGAAGGCTTCGCCCGCAGAGCCTGCAGCAGAGGGAGAGGAGGAGGGGGACGGCCCTTCTCGGTCCTGTCCCCCCGTGCTCGCCCACATTTCCTGAGGGGCTGCCCTGCTCCCGCTCAGGGATCAAAAGGTGGAGACCTGAGCTAAAGTTACAGAGGAGAGGCTATGCAGGGGATCTGGGGCCTTCCGGACGCTTCCCTGGGGAATTCTGCTTCAGTGTATCCCCAGGCCCGATGGAGCCCGGGTGCTCCACAGCTTACAGCAGAACCACGGCCCTCAGTCCCCTCAACCTGTGTGGGAGCAGGGGACAAGGTGCTGCTCGTGCTGGAACTCACAAGCGTCATGGCGGCTCGGGCCCTGGCCCACGCGAATGCCCCACCGTGACCAACCCCGTCACCCCCGTGTCAGGAAGAGACAAGACCTCCAAGCAGGTCTGACATCAGGCTTCCCAAGCGCTGGGGGGAGTCTGAACCCCGGGGACAAGAACGGGTAGCACGTGGGCCACCACAGCTTCCACCCCAAACAGCACCACCCCCACTCGGGGTCGCCTCTGTCCCCGCCAGGCCCAGCACCCTGTGTCCTCCGGCCCTTGAAGGAGCCAAGGGCTGGGCGCCCACACATGCGACGGAGGCTCGGCCTGACGTCTTGCCTGCTGGCGCGGACCCGCCCTGCCTCCTTGCCCCGCAGGCCTGGGCAGAGAAGACCATGGACGCCAGGTACAGCAGCCCAGCAAGACCACCCTCCATGCCTCGGCAGGCCCCAGCTGCCAGGCACCCTGCACCCGAGAGCCCCCGCGGCACTCACCCACGTGGCCCCGTTCCTTGCTGTAGCCGAAGCCCTGGAGGGCGCTCTGGGGTCTGGACTGCGAGCCCATGCCTGTGGACGAGGCCCACGGCAGCCTCAAGTGTGGCCACCCACCCCCAGCCCTGCTCAGGGCAGCCAAGGACGTCAGGTGGGGAGGAGGGATCCCGAGGGACCCCGAGGGACCCCAGAGGGAAGACTCGGGGGCAGGGATGGACGCAGTCACCTACCCGCTGGAGGCAGGGCCCTGGGCGGCTGGGAGGGAGGTGGAGGCGACACGCTGTCAGAGAACAGGGCGCTCCCCAAGTCCTAGACGAGGAGAAGAGCGCTCAGTGCATGGGGTCTGGCTGCTGTCCCCCGTCCCCATGGTTCTCTGAGGACCAGCCCCGATCTGGTCCCACAGCGGGAGCAGAGCCAGGGCCCCGGGTGGTGGGAGACGAGCTGTCCTGGGGCTGACCTGAGTCCTGGACTCACCCGGGCAGCCGCGCGCACCTTCTGGGACAAGCTGTTCCCATGGAGAGGATCCGGGGGCCCCGAGAACACTATGGGCAGAGCCAGAGTGACAGGGCTGAGTGGCTGGCCCCCGGGACACTGAGCCGCAGCCCATCCCAGCCCAGGCCACCCCCCATTGGTCCCTAGAGCTCTGAGCCCTGGCAGGTGACCCTGCACACCCAGGGTCCGATAAGCTTCCCAAAGCTCAGGTCTGTCCTCAAGTCCCCCATGTGAAGCGGCTTCCTGGTCCAAGTCCCTACAGTGACACGGCTTCCCGGTCCCTACGGCAGCCACCAGCCTGGGGAACCCGCCACTCCCCAGAATACTGCTGCTCCAGAACCCACTGCCCCAGGCTTCTTCTCAGAGCCACATCACCTTCCTGGCCCACGGAGGCCACACACCCGCGGCCCCGGCCGCCCCCTCGCACATGCACACAGCAGCCAGGCCCGCGTTGCAACCTGCAGAGCGCAGCACGGGGGCCCCTCTCCCCGACCCCACTGCTGTCGCTCTCAGCGGAGCCGCTGCACTGGCGGCCTAACTACCTCCCTCGACCCACTGTCCACCCGGAGAGAACACCAGTGAGTCCCATCCAATTCCAGCCCTGCAGGTCCCCCCGGGCTCAAGGGTCGAACCGGTCTTCATCACGGCCTCCAAGCTCTGCCTTCCCAGAAGCACCAGCCGCAGCAAACGAAATTTTCTTAGAAAAAATTAAACCATCCCAGGCTCCCCCTGTCTCCTCTGTCACAAACAGTCCACACCGGCCTGGTGCTGCCCGTCTCTGCCCTGGCAGGCGGCCCAGCGTGTGCACATATCAGCCCCTGGGCCCAGCCGAGACTGGCGGCCGGAAACTGAGCCACCAGTGGACAAGGGACAGCACCTGGCCCCTCCTGTGTGAGCCAAGGCGGTCCTCCGCGGCTCCCCTGCCCCAGAGCCACCGCTGGCCCAGCCCCACCTCCCCACGGCCAGTGGCACGGTCCCACGGTCCCACAGGGTTGACGCTAAGAGCACGGTGGACCGAGGCTGCTACGTGGTAGTCGCCCCGTGGAGAGAGACCGTGGTGCCAACAGAGAACCGCGGTCTGCCCACCCCCACCGGCCCCACCGAGCCGCTCTACCCATGCTCCGGGGGTGCAGGGCCCAGGTGATGACTCGCATGGGCCACGGTGCACTCCGCTGGGACCCACCAGCTGGCAAGAATCCCGGAGTGTGCTGTTTCTGTGCGCTAGTTCTCGGGAGCTCGCTGGGACCAGGACGAGCCCTGACGGACCCCTGGGGCAGTGTCTGGTTTTGTGCGGTGATGCTCTCTCGGGCGCCAAGCACCTACCCGCACCCAGCCCTGCCTTCAGTGAAGGGCCGACAGTGGTTTCGGGGCGGGGGTGTACCCCAGCACCTGGCAGGTAGGACGTGCTCCCTAACTGCTGAGGGTCCCCTGTGAGCACCAGGTGGCCCAGAGCAACTCAGTCCCCCTCCCTGGTGCTCCCTCTCGTGGACTGCTCGGTGGGCAAGGCTCTCACTTCGATTCATTCAGGCCATGTGCTGGGGTCTGTGTCCCCAAGACCACCCAGGGCTCCTGCCTTAACGGAGGGGAAGGTCTCAGGCCGCATCCCCCCAGGTCCTGGTTAAGGAACAAGACAGGTGACAGCGCCCGGCCTGAGCGGGGGTGGCGGTGAGACGTGCATTAGACCCCAACAGGCCCGAGCCCCACCTCCCACAGGCCTCCTGAAGCAGAAGCTCACGGGGCTCCCCGTCCCGGGCCCTGGGGAGGACACCGAGCCCGTGACACCGGGAGGCGGTGCTGATCCCCTGTGGTGTGCCAGGACCCAGAACAGGCAAAACAGCTCTGGGCCGCCAAGGCGTGGCCGGGCACGCGGGCAGAAACGGGCCACTGAGCCCCGTGCTGCCGTGATGGCCAGAAGGGGAAGGCGCGGGACAGAGAAGGTGGCAGCTGGGGCATGGGGTGCAGGCGAGAAGGCTTGAGCTGTGTGGGGTAGGGGGGACCCTGGCTGCCCGGCCCCCGGCCCCCAGTACCTGCGGCTTCCTGGATGAAAGCCGGGTTGCGTTTGAGGATAAGCAGGGACGCCGCGGAGCCGTGGGCACACAGGTGGAGCAGGATCTTCAGCACCTGGAGGGCAGTCACGGGGGCGGCACCGGAGGGCAGTCACGGGGGGCAGCCGGCACTCGTCCCGCTGCGGCCTCCTGCCCCGCCAGCCACTGGCGGGTGCTGGGGCCCCGACCCCGGGGAGGGTCTGCGGGGGCCGCGCAGGGGCTCACCTTGAGCTTCACGCGGCCGGAGCCGCTGTGCAGACGGTTCAGAAGGTACTCCAGGAGGCACTGGCTGCTGCCCAGGGACTCGTGGGAGATCTCTGGGGGGCGCTTGGGTTAGGGACGGAGCGCGCCGAGCCCGGGCCACGCTAGGGCCTGGCTGGGGAGAGAACCCGGCCTTCCCGCCACCGGGCTTCCCAGGAGCCCTCCCACCAACACCACCCGGCCCTGGTTTCCAGAGCTCGGGGCTTGGGGACCTCCTGAACCCCGGGGGCGTCCTAATGTGGCTTCGGGCCCCACACTAGTCTCCAGGGTAGAGGACGGGCCGGGCCCGCGTGTGCGCACAAGGAAGGATACTAGCGATCTCCTCGAACAAGTAGCCGGGACACGGGACATCGTCGTCGGACGTTCCCTTCAGCAGGACCGGGAGCTGGGAGGGAGCGAGAGCCCCTGAGCGCGCGGCGGGACGGAAGCAAAGCCGGTCCCCACCCGGCCGCCGCGGGGCGCGGGCGGGACGGAAGCCTCCGGGGCGCGGCCCGAGCAGCGCCCGCACTGCGCTTACTGGGGACAGCCACGGCCGCTGTCCCGAGCCCCGAACAGGTGCGTGGAAAGCGCGGGAGGCTGCGGACGTGCCCTCCTCACGCACCAGCCCGCCAAGGGGGAGCCGCAGAGGCCCGGGGAAGCGTGAGGCGCGCGGCCCAGAGCGGGAGCGGACGGCCCGGCCCCGCGGACAGCGCCGGGGAGCGCCGCGGGCCGCCGCCAACCGGCCTCGTCCCGGCGCGAGGCGCAGGCCCCCGCGCGCACGACCGTCACCCCGGTCTCTGCAGGGCAGGGCCGTTGGTCGAGGCCCCGAGGCCGTCCCCGGGAGCTGCCCCCGGGCCGGCGCGGGACGGGCCCTGACCCGCACCCAGCTGCCCAGCCCGCTGCCCCTCGGTCCTCCCGGCGCGGACACGCCCGGCGCAGGTCCGGCGGGGCCGCTCCCCGGGGCTGCGCTTCCGCAGAACCAGGAAGCCAGACCCCGGGCCTCCGGCCGCCGCTCCCGCTCGGTTCTGGCCCCGCGGCCGCACCGTCCCGCGTGGCTCGGACCCTGCCCACGCCGCGGCCGTGGAGGCGGAGAGGGCCGAGGGGGGCGGCGGGGTCGCCGAGCCCCGGAGGACGCCCCGACGGGGGCCGAGCGGGCGCAGGGCGGAGCCGCGGTCGCCCGCACTTACCCGCTGCAGGAAGCTCAGACGGTCCCGCAGCAGCGGCGCGGCCGCCATGTTGCCGGTCACCGTCCGGCCCCGCCCGCGGCCACGGCCCCGGACCCCCTCCAATCAGCGCGCGCGCCTGGCCCAGATGGCCAATCGCTCGCGCGGGGCGGGGCCCTGCGCCGAGCCGACAGATAACTTGAGCCTGAGCCAATCTGAAGTCCCAATCCAAGACAGACAAATCCAAGAGCCACTTGCAGAGCTCGGCCAGACCCGACACCGCCCCGGAAAAGGGGCGGGCACTGAAGCCTGGCCAATCAAGAACCGCAGGGGCGGTTGCGGGCGGAAGGCGCGCCTATCGAGCCGCCGGAAGAGGACGGGCCCAAGATGGCGGCGCCCAGAGGTGCCGGGAGGAACCGTTCATGTCGGGGAACGGAGCGGTGTGGGGGCGCGTGCGAAGCCGCCTCCGCGCCTTCCCCGAGCGCCTCGCAGCCTGTGGGGCCGAGGTGAGGAGCTGCCGGGCGGGGCAGTGCCTACGGGACGGGGAGGGCCCGCGCGGGCAGGGCGGTGACCGGCGGGGCGCGGGGTCTGCCCCGGGAGACGGGCGGGCGCGGGGCCTCCGCGATCCTCGCCCGTCCCCGCCCGCCCACAGGCCGCGGCCTACGGCAGGTGCGTGCAGGCGTCCACGGCCCCCGGCGGCCGCCTGACGAAGGATCTGTGCGCGCGGGAGTTCGAGGCCCTGCGGAGCTGCTTCGCCGCCGCGGTAGGTGGGCTCGCCCCGGTCCTCTGCCTCCCCGACCGCCGCTGGGGGCCCGCAGGCCTGCCTTCCCTGGCCGGGCGCCGGACCTCGTGTGCCCGCGCCTGTCGGGGGAGGCGAACGGCAGCCCCCGCGCGCGGATGCCGGTGCGGGGCGCGCGCGGAGAGCGCCTGGAGCCCGTGGTGTCCAGAGGAGCCCCGGGCGCCCCGCACCCGCGGTCTTCGCTTCGCGGGCGCTGAGCGCCGCACGGGTGTGCTGGGCGCGCGGCTGCAGCCCCGAAGCCCGCCAGCGCCCGCGGAGGACGTCGCTGCCCCGACAGCCCCAGGGGCACGCGCAGGTCACTCTGCTGGGCCCCGGAGGGCGCCGTGGTGGCACCCGTCGGCGCCTCTCTTGGTTGGGACTCTGCGCGCTCAGCGGCTCGTCCCTTCTGTTTCCGAGGCGTTTGGTGATCCCAGGGGTCAGGTGGGAGCCGTGAGTCTGAAGGTCACCAGCCCCGCGCGAGGGAAGACCTAGGGCCCGCACGTCTTCCTGAAGGGTGCGGCAGGTCGCGTCGGAGGAGCTGCAGACGCACGCAGGGAGCCGGGCGGGGGGCCAGAGGGCGTGAGGAGGGGCTGCCTGCCTGCCGCGCGTCCTGGGCTGGTGCCCCCTGCGTTGGGTCGGGGTTGGGCCGTGATGTTCTCCGGAGCTGCTGGGGAGAGACCTGGACCACAGACGGGGCAGTTGGGTGAGCAGGAATTAGGGCTGCTGAGGCCATTTCCCAGCATTCCAGGGTCCCCGAGCAGACCGGCTTTCCGCGGCTTGGCCACTCCTCCAGGGAGAGGACAGCGGACAGGGCTCGTGCTGCCTTCCCCGGGGACCTCCCTGTGATCATAACGGCCGCTCGCTCTGGGCTTGTCCTGCCCCCATCCCTGGTCAGCCCTTGTCACCAGTCACAGGTCTGACGTGGGTCATTCATCCAGGGTCCCACCTGTCGTCTCGGTGGCTTCTCGTGGTACAGCCCTCCCCAGAGCACAGGGGTCACTGCTTGGAAGAACTTAGGTGTGAGACGAGGACCGGCCGTGATACTTACAGGTGTTCGGGACGGCCTTCTGTGCTGGGCAGTTCCCCGTTCCAGGCGTCTGCACTCGCCTTTGCTCTGGTCCCGCAGAGGTCCCCACACTCCGTGCCCCACGCTCGGGAGCTGTTCCAGGCGCCAGCGTGACGGAAGAGGACAGGCTCGGGGACTAGTGCCTGACCTGAGTGTTTCTCTCACAGACGTGCCCCTTCTGCCGGACTCCACGGCACTTGGGAGCAGCGTGAGAGGCAGAAAGGGCGGCGGGCTCCCGTCCAGCGCGTCCCGGGAGCCCTGTCTCGGGCGAGTGTTCAGCGCTTGGCTGCAGCCTTCTCTGTAAGCAGCTCTGCTGCCTCAGAGCACCGGCCCGGGGTGTCCGGGCCGCGGCATCTGCACAGGGCCTGGTCCAGGGGGCGTGGCTTTGGGGGCGCCCGTGTGGAGCAGGTGGAACGTGGCCCGTGGCAGCTGGGAGCGCCCACGCCCCCTCCTAGGCATCCCTGTCCCCGGCGCCGGTGGCCAGGCTCTCGGGAAGGTAGTGGCTGCAGACAGCGTTTGGTGGGCGGTTTCCTTACTCCGCAGCCTCATCTCAGTTACCCCGTTCACAGCAAACCCTTTTCCTTCCAGGCCAAGAAGAGCCCGAGGGGAGGCCTTTAGGATGGACGAGCCCGCACGGCACTTCCGTCTGCTGCCCCAGGGAGCAGAGCCCGGCGGCGCCCACGGCCCCAAAGGGCAAACGGCGGAAACACCCGAAGCGCTCAGAGCTGAGAGGACTGGGGCAGGGGGCGAGCTGGTGCTCCTGCGCCGCGCGTGTGAGGGTTCGGGTTAGCGTGAGACCCTGGGAAGCCACAATAAAGAGCAGGCGGACCGCACCAGAGGCTGTTCTGTCGTGTGCACGGAGGACCCTGGGCCGTGGGGACGCGCCGCTCAGGATGGTCACTTTTTGGAGAATTTTCATCTAAAACACCTTACCTGAGCCTGACCGGGGCAGCAGATGCAGCTGCCGCTTTACAGGCCGTGCCAGAGCCAACGTCCAGCCGCCACGAGGGAAAGAGCCATGGGTAGGGAAAGCCACTCAGGCGGTTTTTCTGGACTTGGAAGCAAAAAAGGAGGGGCTGCCCTTCTAGAGGCGCCAGCCAGCCGAGGGAGGGTCTGGCTTAGGAACCCAGCAGCAGTGACACTGTGTGGGGCACCTGTCCTTCCGCAGCCCCCCCAGGTCAGAGCCCGAGCCCTCCGGACAGTCCCCGTCCAGCACCCCAGCCCTGCCACCTGAGAATAAAATCGGGCGCAATCCAGGGATTCCACAGGTCCAGAGCGCTGCCTGCTGGACGCTTGGGGACTGTGCTCCAGGAGCCTGGAGGTCATCTTTCCCTTGGGGTCCACAGCCCCTGGCCTGCCAGAGTCCAGCATCCATGCACTGATGGGGGGCGGTCGCGCCCTGACCCCACACACACCGAGGGCCAGAGCAGGAAGGGGTGGGCCTGGGAGCCCAGCGCTCCTCACCACGACTCTCCTCCCTCCTGTGGCCTTGAGGGTGGGCTTTTCCAGACCCTCACACTCTCCACTCTGACCTTTGGCTGCCTCTTGTGGGGAGCACATGGGTCTCTGCTGGCTCCAAGCCACTTCTGGAACAGTCCTGCCAGGTGCCCTCCTGCCCCCATGTCTCCTAGCTCTAGTCCAACCCGTGTCCCCCTTCAGGCCACACACCCACCCCCCTTCCATGTTCCTTGGCCTTCGTCCTTATTTCCTGACTGAGGGAAATGCCACAAACTGGGGTCTGGATGCAGCCATTCCTGCAGCCCCCTTACCGCACGCAACTCTGTGTGCCTCGCTGCCCCGGGGTCCATCCTCACTCCCACCTACCTCCAGTCGCTGGCCCTGCCCTAGAACAGGAGCCCACAGGCAAGATCCTACCCCAGTCGCCCAGGGCAACTACCCAGCAGGAGGGTCACCCACTGGCGGCTGTGCTTCCGGTGCTCGCCTGGCGCGCTCCCTGCACCTGTCAGTCTTGGCACCCGTGGTCTGGGGTCAGAAGCAAACGACAGTCCCAGCCCCTCCAGCTCCCTGTGATCCTGGCAAGGCGACCTCACCCTGAGGTCCTGGGTCCTTCCCTGAGGGGGTGAACGCTGGGGAGGCTGGGAGAGTGTGTACTGGGACGAAGACCTCAAGTGTCCAGGGGAGCGGGGACTGGGTCCCCCACTCTGAGGAGGACGGGACCTTGCAGATTGCAGGAGGATGGCCTGACGTCCAGAAGACACGAACGTCGGGTCAAGGTAAGAGATCCAGGTAAATGCGTCCAGAAATACACCCCACTCTAAAAAGTGGAGTTCTGACCTCGGGGAAACATCCAGAAGGCGTTTTCCCAGTGAGCAGCGTTTGTTGGCAAGTGTTCTTACCTAAGCACAGGAAGCACCCCAAGACCCACCCCCCTCTCCGGGGCTTTCCGCAGCAGGAGCAGTGTCCGTCGGCTCCAGTCTCCCTAGCACCAGCTCCTGGGGTCAGGAGGAAGCCCCTTGGCCTTTTGGTACTTGTTTCTAGTCGTCAGGCTGTCTGAGGACACGGACTACGATAAACAATGTCATTTCAAAGGCGCAAGGGAAGTCAAGGCCAGAAGCCATGGCTGGAGCTGCCGGGCACCTGTGGTCCTTCACGCGCCCGGGCCCCTCTGGCCAGAGCCCGCCAGCAGCCACACCTGGGGCCCCTGGCAGCGGGGTCTGGAGCGCTCGCTGCCCTCGGAGCGCGAGGCGAGCTGGTGAGAGCCCTGGGCTTGCGGGTGGACAGCCCACCATGGCCACACCTGCCCGCTGGCCTCGGCCAGGGGGGCGACCATCGGCTCTCCCGTTCTTGAAAATGGGACACCACAAACACCCCCCAGCTGCTCGCAGGGCTGTTGGAGGCCTCGCTGCATCGGGCTTCCCCGCCCCCCGAGGTCTGGTCCACAGGCGGCCTCACAACCACCAGCACAGCGGACACCAGCCTCATGGACTGGACACCGGGACGTTTCTAATTTGTAAACAACTTTATGGTTTAGAAAAGCAGAGGGAGCGTGGAGAGCAGAGGGGCTGTGACGGGGGCCGAGGCGGGCACGCAGGCGGGCGGCTCTGACCCTCGAGACACCCGTAGCCATGAAGCTGCGTCCGGCGAGGAGGTGAGCGTGGGCTGAGCTCCCTCCGGTTCTCTGCAACCCTCGCAACGTCTCGCTTGCGACGACTGGAGAAAGCGGGAGCCTGGCGTGCAGCGGGCTCTCACGGCAGCCCCTGTCCGTATCAGGGCCACGCTCCCCAGCCGGCCGCTGCGTCATCCGGGTCCTGCCGAGCTCGGTCACTCGGACAAGCTGAAGATGCGGGACGGAGAAGGCACGGGCCGCCTGGACAGCGAGGCTGCGGTGACAGGCCACTGAGACCCCCAGCCACAGCATGACTCTCACTCTGCACCCATGTGGCCTCTGCACGGCTGGCTGAGACCCACCAACGGAGGACAGCAGCCGCTGGTGGCCGCTCAGGGCTCCTCTGGGGCTCCCACCAGCTGCTTTACCTGGCGGCCGTGGACCACCCACAAGGCACCCCCCGCGGCCTGGTGTAGCTGGGTCTCCAGCGCACGACGGAGGTCATTGACCTGCACGTCCGGGAGAGGGTTAAAGCTGATGATGACCCTGTCCCTTGGGGCCGGGTCCCCGCCTGCCCCAGGAGCCACATCCCGCCGTCTCCTCCTAAGGTCAGAACCGGCCTGGACTTTGAGGTCTCGGTTGGCTTTGGCATGGTCTAGCTTCTGAGCCCCAGGGATGGGCCCCGGATCAGGGTTCTGCCTCCGCTCCGGCTCCTGGACGGCAGTGTCCTCCCCCGGAGCAAGTGCACGGTCCCCGGCGACAGCCCCCTTTCTGGCCTCCAGGTGAGCGCCCTGCTGCCCACCCTGAGTCCCAACAGAAACAGCCCGGTGTTCCAGCTGCCGAATCTCAGCCTGGGCCCCGGGGGCTGCTCCTCCTGACCTGCTGGGCAGGCCTGCGGGTCCCCGGCCTCGGCTCACCGGCTGGGACCTCACATGAGGGTCGCCATTCTCCCTCGCCCCCAGCACATCCGCTTCCTGGGCACTGGCACTGGGGGCCACCTCTTTCCGGGATTTCTTCCTTTCGTGGGAGCTTCTGCCGAAAGTGTCCTGTTCGGGCAGCTCACCAGCAACGGGCTTCTCTGGGCTCTTGGGCCCCTCGGCAGGGTCCGGCACGGGCACCCGCTCCGGCATGCCAGCGCCAGCTGCCTGGGCCACAGCGCCCCGCTGGCCTTCCCTCGGCTCAGCCTGGGCCGCCCGGGGCTCCGTGTCGGCAGCGCCAGGAGGACCCGCTGGAGCTCTGCCTACAGCCGCCTTGGGCTCCGACTTGGGCTCCTCCACGGCGCCCGGGCCGTGGCCCTGGGGCGGAGCGGGGAGACGCCCGGGGGCTCCGAGTGCAAGTTCCACAGGCTGCTGTGGGGGATGGTCCGCGGTCTGCCCCTCCTGGGTCTCCTGCTCCTTCCCTCTGGGCGCCGGCACCCCAGGCTCTGGCTGCGCTTCGGCTGCAAATGAAGTCAGTCGCCAACTGAACCACGGGAGCGAACGGAAGCTACCAACACGGGGCTAGAAAGGTGAACTGGCCGGCAATTAAACACGAGCCAGAACTTTGCCCAGCAGGACCCCCGGCCCCAGAGCCCCAGCCCCGGCCCCACGGAGTCCCCAGGAGACGCCACGGGCAGCCACGCGTTCGGTGATGACCCCCGGCCCGATGGGGCCCTGACTTGCCGTCCTCGCCGTCCTGCCTCTGCTGGCGGATCTCCTTGTGCTGCTCCTCGATCACCGCGAGCAGCTTCTCCTGCTGGTCCAGGAGCCGCTTCTGCTGCACCTGCTGCTCCTTGATCACCTGCAGGAGGACCGCGTGGTCCAGCATCTCCGCCCGGCCGGCTTCTGTGGAGGGGAGAACGCACACTCGGAGCCTGCCCCGTCTGCGCAGGCGCTGGGCCGGGTGGAGGGCAGAGGGACGCGGGGCGCCGGCGCCGGCTTGCCTGGGGGCTCTCCCCGGGATGCCCTTCGCTCGCACGGGCTCGCACGGGCCTGAGGTTTGGACACGCCCAGCAGGGGCCCAGCTGCTCAGATGGCCGCCCCCTGGGACTAGACGCCGAGAGAAGCTACAGGGGAGGTCTGTGCCGTGGGAATGCTGCCGTGCCCTGGGCTGGGGCGCGCCGAGCTACAGACTGCTCTAAAAACAGAATCCCAGAACCGTGAGGAAGTTTCCTCCAAGGTGAGAATTTAGGAAACAAACAGAACGGTCTTTCCCGCAGAGACAAGAAAGAAAGGGACCCTCCGTGAGGCAGAGGCCGGCTGCCGACACCCACAGGGCCCTGACCCCACTCCTGACCACCGCCCGGGAGACTGGCTGCGGGCAGGCGCGGAGGGAGGTGGGCCGGGGGGAGGCCGCGCAGCAGGCGTGCGTCCAAGGACCCGCCCGGCTCCCCATGCCCCCAACCCAGAATGTGGGCCCAGGAAGAGGCCCCGAGTCTGAGCCTGCGGCCGGCTGCGGCCACCTGCGGGAGCACCGGGGAGCTCGGCTTTCGCTACAAAGGCCTCAGCACCAGCGTCTCCTGCGCGCAGCCACGGCGTATGTAGCTGCTACAGCCCGTCCGCCTTGCAACAGGAGGCTGTGGAAGACGACGTGGGCCGCTGGGCTGGGGGGCGGGCGAGCTCTGAAGGAAGGACGCCCTGGGCGTGGCGACGGCTCACATTCCGGCGAGGCTGCACACGCGGACAAGCGAGCCCGTGCTCGCCGACGGTGACCCGTGACCTGCCATGGTAGTGCGGGGTTGGCCTCCCTCCAGCCAGAGGCCCGTGAGGAATTCGCCGAACCAGCTGGCAGGGAGGAGGAGCCACGCGGAGGCCCCTGTGCGGCGGTCCCCACCCCCACCCGGCCCTCCTCCAAACCCCCTAAGGTCATGAAGACACCTGCCTGAGAAAGGCCACATCCTGTGGACAGGACTGGGGCTCCGTGGAGGGAAGTGCGCTGTGCTGTCCCCCACCCCCCAAGGCTCTAGACCAGCCACTTCAGCCATGCGCCTCGCTGTCACTCCGGGTACCCACGGCTCAAAGCCACGTAACAGTCAACGGTATGACGACAGCCCCGCGTGCCGCCCACACGGCCTGTCCCCGGAGCAGGTGCTGGAGGAGCAGCCCCAGCCTGCCCGGCCCCTCGGGGGACCAGCCCGGGACCGATGATGCAGGAGGAGCGAAGCGGTGCCAGGTCAGGTCCAGCCAGAAGCGACATGTGTGGACCAGAGTGGTGACAAGCCGTGCCCATGGACGGAGCCTGTCCCGCCAGGCCCCCGGATGGATGTTAACACGCATGCAAGACACGTTAATCCCAGGCCACGCACACGGAAGAACCTCCATGTAGGCCCTACCCTCGGGGAGGCCTGAAGCCGGCGGCGTGTGCAGACCGCACCCACCGTCCTCCGGGACCGGGGCATTTGTGGGAAGGAGGGAGCGAGGGCATCGGGGGAACCCCAGCTGTGGGGCTAGAGCCGAGCCCGGGGCGGGGGGCGGGCTGCAGCGGCGGCTCCAAGTGAGGCCTGGGGCTGGCCGGCCTGTGCCCTCCCCTTCTCGCATCTCAGACCCCGCGCAGGCCTTCCGCAGGAGCGTGCCCTCCGGGTCCGTACCTGCTACTATCTGTTTGATTTCGGCTGCTCATCCCATTGAGAAGCGCACGGAAGAAAGGCAGAGTAGGAAACCGTGAGAATTGTCTTTTCAGAAAGAAAAAAAATCGAAAGAATCAAACAGGTTTAGGTAACAGGATAAGCACTGGCATCCATGAGCACAGGGAGACAAACTAGACAGGAACCACCACAGGAAACCCCTAGGGCAGCCCCCGGACCCCAGAAAACCTCCAGGGACTCCTGGCTCAGGCCCCTGGCTGCCCCGGGGGCTCAGCAGGCAGCCCCAAGCCCAGTGCTCTGGGCCGGCTGTCCCCGCAGGACCCTCTGGGGGGCCGCTGGGGGGCGCCGCGGGGTGCATGTCACACACGACAGCCCCAGGGCTGTGCCACCGAGATCTACACGCACAGACCCAGGGGAGGCTCAGGGAGAAACGCCCTGGCACGGCTCACGGGGCCCCTCTGCAAACAGACTCGGTGTCCCGGGACGTGGGTGGGGGTGGGGAGGGGCTCTAACCAGGGAGCAGGTGTGCAGAGGCCCCTTGGTCACCAGTGAAATGAGAACAGGAGACCACCAGCCAGGAAGGCTGCCACCAGCCACACTACAGGGGCAGCACCTAATGGGGCGAGGTCACGAGGAGAGGGTTCGCCCCAAAACAGACACAGAGGTCCGAAGGAGGATTAGCCGCTGGAGATAAAAGTGCGCGACAAGCTTTTGTTTCCAGATGGTGCTGGGTGTTCGCTACAGATGGGCACAAACGTCCCCCTAAGTGACGGGTGACACACAGGGGCCGAGGGGAGGCAGGTGGCATCTGTCCTCCCACCTGGGCCGCCGGAAGGGCAGCTCCTAGCTCTAAGCAGTGCCCGGGGGCACAGACACCCCCAGCCGGGGAGCTGACCAGCACGTGCTAGCAACAGTGGCACGGCAGCCCTGAGAGTGCCACCCACGCGAACAGAAAACCCTGTGACAGCACAACAGAGGCTTTTTTAAGGGAAGAAAGAGAGACACAGACTACCTGGGGCGGGGGTACCCAGAGGAAGCTGCTGGGGGGAAAGGGGGTTACTTCGGGTCTTTCCTCACTAGGCAGCCAGCAAGTCCAGAGCCGGGGGTGGGGAGCTCGAACAGCCCCGCCGGGAGGACAGGCACCTGCGTCTCCCCCTCCCCCAGCCCTCGCTGCGGGTCTGGAAGGAAGGGGCAGAGGCTCCGGCCCCGGGGAGGATGCAGCAGGAGAGCGAAGGCCTTACCCTCCAGCTTGCTGCCGGCGTGGCCTCCGGCCTGGCCCTCCGCATCCCTCTGCTCCTGCGGCTCTACCTGCGGCCCGGCCTCGGGGGCCAGCTTCACCGGGAGGGCGGCCTTCCCACCTGCACACACGGAGAGGCGGGAGGTTTGCAGAGAGCTCAGGAGGACGCGGTGGGTGGGGCAGGTGGGGGCAGAAGGCGGGGGGGGGAGGGGGGGGGGGGTGGCTTCCAAAAACTAGCCTCCGCGTCACCCCCTCTGTCAGCAGTTTCTGTCCGCCCTGATGACGGCCGGCCAAGTAATGAAAACACATTCAACGATCTCGCGGGCTGGTGGCAGCGAGCCAGCGTTAACCACTTTGCCAATTAACATGCGAGAGCCGGCCTGGCCGCGCCGCACGGCCCTGAACGGCGCGGCACCTGTCAAGCGTCCCCCGCGAGGGCCCAGACGCACGGACAGCGCGCCGCCTAACACTCGAAGGTCCGGCAAGCAACTGCGTGACAGATACCCCGGGAGCTGTCACATCACCAGACTCTGGGCTTCCCCAGGGGCTGCGGAAGGGGCCGCTGCTCTCGCGCGTCCGCGTGCTGACCTGGGCAGCCGAGCGGGAGTGTGGGCAGGAGGAGGCCCGCCCACCCGGCCTCTCCTGCCCCCCCCCCCCCCCCCGGGGCTCCTCTTAGGGAGAGCAGTTTGCCAAGGCAAGCGCAGCCGACACCCACCGGGCTCACTCTTGTCCACCAGCTTGCCCGCGGCGCCTGCAGCCCAGCCCGGCAGCGGGACCCCGCCGGCTCTCTCCGCCGCACCAGCTGCTGGGGCGTCCTGCCCCTCGGGTGGCACTGCCTGGGGCCCTGGCTGCAGACCCCCGTCGCCTGGCCCCTGGTCCTCCTTCACGGGCTCGATAGCTGGCTGACCATTGCCTTCTGGAACCTTCCAGGGGTCTTCAGGGAGACCCCCTGCTACCTCTAAGACCTGGTCCTGTCTCGGTCTCTCTCTTTCCGAATCTGGCAGAGGCAGTGCCATCTGAGCCTTGCCCCCTGGAGCCTTCTCCTCCTCGTGCTTGGACGAACGCTCATTCTCCGCTGGCTCTTCTCGGTCTTCACCTTCGTCCACTACCACCTTGTCATGAGGGACAGGGGGCTCGTGGCGGTGGGCCTCGCCCATTGGTGCTGCCACACCTGGAGGGAGACAGACACATCATGGAGCAAGCAGGTTGGGGTGGCCCGGCTCTCCTTCCCCAGAGCGTGAGCTGCGTCCCAGTGCCCAACGGTGTGAGGCAGGCTGGCAAGTGCCGCCTCCCACAGACCGGACTTTTGCCTGAGCACGGAGGCTACCCGTAGAGAATTACAACGGGGCAGCTGCAAGCCAGCTGGCGGGGGCGGGGCCCCCATCTGAGTCGCCCCTGAGTCACAGAAGGAAGGAGGCAGAAAGGACCAGAACTCAGGCAGGCCCCTCCTCCGCCGCCCACCACCGCCGCCCGCCGCCCACCTCGGCCCGGCCGGTCCAGCTGCGCCTCCTCCTGCTTCTCCTTGGCACCTTCCCTCTGGGGTGCGTCCACGGGGCCCTTAATCTGGGCCTGCTCCGTCTCATCTTTCTCATTGGGCAGCTTCGGCTTATCTCGGCCGTCCGCGGCCGTGTCCACGCCTGGATTCAGGCCTGCAAGCAGAGCGCGGCTCACTGCGCAGTTTCCACAAGGCCACGCCGCACCCCCCAACCCCACACAGGGACTGGGCGGTTGTCCCTAGATTGTAATCACGTTTCCTAGTCGGATGGCAGAGCCTAAGCAGTTATTTTTTTCCTGCTCAATCATTAGCAGCTAAGTAGCACAGAAAACTGTCATTTTTCATGTGCATTCATAACAAAAATATGTCAAAATGCAATTTACACCTAACTGGGTGCAAAAGAGCACCGCGCTGCGGAATACCGGCCGTCACCACCAGAGGGCAGCACGAACCCGCGGATTGCGCCAGGACAGGGCGGCAGCCTGGGGCAGGCATCTGCCCAGGGTCCCCCCCTTCTCTGGGACAACCAGCCTGCCACACCTCAAAGTGCAGCCCCGCTGCTTGGTGGCGCTGGGAGGTGCTCGGGGAGGGAACGCCGCTGGGAACGCTCATCGCCAACAGGGAAGACCGAAGACCGCCACGGGCAGAGCCTGCGCACGACGCCTCCCCTGCCCCCAAGTGCCACGCCTGTCCACACCTGTCCCCACACAGTCCTGTGCAATAGCTCACCCGCATGGCAACCGGGGGCCCCCGCAGAACCGAAACAGAGCCTGTTAGGAAGCGGCTGCCATTAAAAAATTGGCAAATGGGGCAAAAACTAAATATCCTGGGAAAAGAAACTAAAAATCCATCATTTTACCCTAGAGGTTGGAAGCACATTCTTGTTCCCCATCACAGGACATGAGCTGCCCAGAGAAGGGCTGACTACTGCCCTCCACGGGCAGCAGGGCTGCTGGCGGGAGGTGAGGCTGGGGCGGGGGGCGGGGGGGGGGGGGGTGTCATGGTGTCCTGTCCGGACAGGGCCCTGCTGGTCCCAAAGGAGAGGAAATTATTATGCAGCCCGGGACCTGTGAGCCCGGGGCAGTGCCCTCACCATGTGGGCGCCAGGAGGCAGCTGGGACAGTGCCCTCACCAGACCAGTGCAGGGACGGGGCCCTGCCAGGTGGCGGGCTCGCAGGCAGACTCTGGACTCTACAGTTGAACCAAGGGGCTGGTAACAGTAAGCGGGTGACCATCGCTTGAGCGGATGAAAACACCCTGGTCTCTGTCACACAATTCACCCCTTCCCAGAGGCCCTATGCTCCAACAGGAGTCACCATAAATCAAGGCATCTATCTCATGGATCACAAAGTTAAAAAAAAGGTCTGTTGGGGCGCTTGGGTAGCTCCGTCAGTTAAGCGGCTGCCTGTGGCTAGGGTCACAGTCCCAGGGTCCTAGGATCGAGCCCCGCATCAGGCACCCTGCTCAGCGGAGAGTCTGCTCCTCCCTCTGCTGCTCCTCTGCCTGCTCCTGCTCTCTCTCTGATGAACAAAATCTTTAAAAAACAAAAAGGGCCAGAAAAGAAAGGAAAAACACAAGAAAAGAAAACAAGCTGCTAAGCCATCACAAGACCAAGTCACCTACGTGTGGCCCTGTCTCAGCAGGAACCAAGGCAAGTCCCCCATGAGAGCAGGGGCAGCCTGATGGGCTGGGCTGAGGGGGACCCCCGTATGCACGGCAAGATGGCGGGGACCTGAAGCGGCGAGGAGTCTCCCGCCAGGGCCCTCGGACAGAGCTGTGGGGGCACCCGGCTTCACAGCAAGGCCAAGGTGCCTTGGGGCTCCCGCACCCCCAGCCGCTGGCACCCGGCCTCCGGCCTCCAGCATCCCGGTCCACAGCAACGACCAGCACACCCCGGGCGGGAACTGGGCTCTCGGCCGCAGACAGCCGGCAATGCCTCCCGGCATAGCGAACCAAACACGACCCCCAGAAAGAGGGACAGAGGAGCTGACCACACCCAGCAGGCAGCTAGGGCCGCGCGGACAGGCCCAGAGCAGATGGGCACCTCGGCGTCCCCAGCAGTCAGCGGTCACCTCGCTCACCTTCAGGGTCATCGCTGGGTCCCAGCAACCAGAGAATGACCCAGGAAAGACCCAGGACAGTTCCGGGTCCGTGCCTCATTCTGCCAGGCGGTGGGAGACCCTGCCAGGGGCGGATCTGGCTTTCAGAAGCACCAGGCCGCATGGTGACAAGGGACCTACTCACCCGCCTGATGGAGCGAGAGGCTGGAAGCGCCCTAAGACAGGCCACGGATGGTTCTCCGCCAGGCTCTCCTTTCCAGGGCCCGGCATGGGGATCAAGTCCACAATTCCACCTCAGCGGGACAGACCCTGTGCTCTGCGCTGTCTTTGGAATCGGGGATGCGACAGCGGCGGCGGGGGTCGGGGGGGTCACAACCTCTACACCAAGGACGTCTGCACTTGAACACCTGGGCTAGAGGCGACTGCTGTGGGCGGCCGGCATCGAGCAGCCTCTCTCCGGAGACCCAGGGCACAGTTAAGTCAGCAAGCACCCAAACAAAGGGACTGCTCCTATCACACCTGAGCCCACAGATGGGTACGTGTCACCCGGAGAAACCCCGATTCAGGAGACATGTGGGAGCCCAGGGCCATGCACTTGTAAGGCAAGAGCCAAGAGCCAGGCCTGGCCCTTAAGTGACTTTCCTGACCCTCAAGGTGGCCATGAGAATGGGCCGGGGCGTGCAGACTCCTGAAGCCCGCTCTGCCGGCCGTGGCTGGCACGGGCAGGCATGACCGCTGTACCCTCGCATCTTCCCAAGCACACAGGAGTCACCTTGGCTCCCCAGACCCGAGCGTCCCAACCAAGGGGCCACGGTGGCCTGAGCCTCACTCTTCACGGTCCTCTAGAGCCGGCAGGGCTCCCCACAGGCAGAGGAGGTGAGCTGCTCCCCGAGGGCCTCCGAGGGCGGGTCGGGGTCACTCAGGGCTGCACGTGGGAGACAGCGGCCTCCCTGCCCCAGGCGGCGGTGTGGCTGAGCTGACCGAGTCACCTGGGAGGGCCTGAGGAACACGCAGTGAGTGGGTCAGGTGCCGCAGCACAGCGGCCGGTGAAAGCCCCTGTCGGCGGAGACTGGGAGGGCTGTGGTGGGACCGTCTGCCCCAGCTGCGGAGAGCCGAGCGCCGGGCCCGTCCCTCACACACGGCCTGGCACCTGTTGCAGAATGTGCACACGTTCCCGCCCGCGTGCAGGGCTGAGTCCTCGGGAGAGCGAGTACAGGGCAGGGGACCCTGCGGTGAGCTCTCACGCAGGCCTGTGGTCACCCTCAGCCACCTGCACCTACAGTCACAGCCAAGCTGCTGCCCCAGCCTTTAGCCTGCGCTGGCCTGACCAGAGCCTCCGTCCTGGTCCTCTGGGGCTTCTCCCCACAGAGCAGAGCCCGCACCCCTGCAGGGTGGCCAAGGGGCAGCGCGCGCACCATGGGTGCTCTGATACCATGACACGGGCTGCGGGCATGGGGTGGGCACGCTGCGGGGGAAGGGGGAGAGGGGATGGGGCCGCATGCAGAGGAAGGAGCCAAGCATGTTCTAGAACCCGACCTGACCCACCAGGCCCTGTGGGGCGCGCTCAGATAGGAGAGAAATGGTCTAATTAGCCTTTTTAACAGAGAATTGCCTCACAGGGCCCAGCAACCTCTTTCCTCCACGCTTGCCGCTGCTCACCACCCCAGCAAGCACGCGTCCTGGGCTCCGCTCTCCAAGAGTGCCAGCCATGGGTCCCAGTCCGTGTCCCCGGCAGGGCAGGATTGCCACCGTCTGTCCCGGGGCCGGCTCCGGCTCTAAGGAAACCTGCACGGCTCTGGCCTCGGCACCACCAGAGAGACCAGTAAAGCCCCACTCCAGGCCAACAGGCCGAAGTGTGACAGGCGCGCACACGGCGCAGGCCCCAGCAGCCCCGGCTCTGCTTCAACGAGGCAACCCATCAATTACGGGGGACACCAGGGGCGAGAAGAACGGAGAACGCGCTAACAACAAACGGCATGTGGTTCTGAGGGGGCCATGTGTTTTGTTACAGGCTCGTGGAAGCAATGGAAACCAGATGTGGCCGCGGCGGGCTCCAGGTGAGCTCGCGGCCCGGCTCCGCGACAGGCCGCAGCTGCTGGCACAGGCCGCGGACCGCGGGTGCGTACTGGAGGGGGGACAGGCAGCCCGGAGCCAACCAATGCCAGGAAATCCACGGCCGGCCGAGGTCAGCGGCACCCGAGTCCACCTCGGCCGCAGCCATCCATGAAGCACACAAGGCCGAGATGCCCGGCGGTGAGGGACCCAGCAGGGGCTGGTGCAGGACACCTGTGTCCCTCTCCAAGGGGACTTCCTCCATCCTAACTGCCAAATCCATGCAACTTGGCGCAGGACGCTCAGATGGCTTCTGACCACTCTGATCTGTTTCTCTGGGGAACCCCGCCATTCCCCAGGGCCCTCTCCGCCATTCCCCAGGGACCCCCAAAAGGGGAATCTTTCTGCCAGCCCGTCCTCCCAAGAAGACAAAAAAGAGCACGGCCTGCTCCTCCGAGCCCCAGGAGAGACTGTGCCCCCCGGGGAGGCTGTGGGGGGCATGGACACCAGCTAGGGGCTTTCTAAGCCCGGGGACAAAGACAGCAACAAATCTAAGGGCCACATGCCTTCCACGGCTGGCAGCCTAGCTGCCCAGGACCTAGAGCAAGTTCAACTCTCTTGCCAGGCTTTTGGGACCTTTTGTCGATCATGGTAGGCAGGGAGACCAGGCTCCTACTAGGGCAGGCACTCCTTAGCCATCACCAGCAAAAGACACCCAAAACCCAGGGGCAAACAGCACTGCTGCCCCCGAGGGGCCTCTCCCAGAAGGGCAGGCCGGGCAGCAGCCGGGCAGAGCACGATCCGCGGTGGGGGTCTATTGCGGGGGAGGGATCAGACATACGCGGACACACCAGGAGTGTGAACACCTAAAACCCAACCTTCGTCGAGCAGAAGCCCCAGATTGAAGCGCACCCCTCCCCCCAGCACCCAAGCCTGATGCTACTCAGCGGCTGGGCGTGAAGGCTGAGGAAGCCCTCCCCGCACCCCTGCCAGCTCTGCCTGGGACCGCCAGAGGCTCCAAGAAAACTCTCTTCTCCCACCGACTCGGGACACGATGGAGCCCCTTCTGCAGCCCAGAAAGCCACGCTCAGAAGCCACCCCGCACCCCGGAGAGAGCAAAGCCACGGGTGGGCCATGGAGCTTACGGCAGCAGGCCTTCTGAGCCGGCCTGCAGCTATAGAAGGCCGCGCGGGCCACCCCTCCCCACGGGCCGGTGGACCAGCAGCAAGCGGGGGCCGTCAAACAAAGCCATGGGGCATCGCTGACCTTGTCCAAGCAACACCTCATCCCCAAACCAGAGCAAGCCAACCTGACAACACGCACACACCTGCTTACCTGTCAGCGCGCCTTGCGGCGGGCTCTGAGCTCTCCATCCTGCTGTCCCGCACAGGCAGGCAGCCGTTCCCGGCCCTACTCGACCAGCCAAACGGGACCAGAGTGGGGGAGACAGCTGGGAAGTACCGCTCACGCACCGTGACCCTGAGACGGCCCTGCGGGGGCGCCTCAGGAAAGCTGCAGGGCTGGGGCGTGTGCATACCTGGACGTTGCGTACCTGGGAGCCGAGCCGCCTCTGCCTTTACGATGCCCTCGGCCTCTTCAATCCGGCCGGCTGGGGCTTCCTCGGCCAAGTCCACGGGGGCGTCCTCGCTCACGGACAGGGTCGTGTGCGTGCCAACCACCAGGACACCCAGGCCAACCCAGAACACCAGCTGGACAAGACAAAGACCCAAGGGTCAAAGGGGTCGGGCGATCCCTGCAGCCCTGCCCCACGTAGGGGAGGAAGGGGCAGGAGGGCACAGCGCAGAGCGGGAGGCCGTGGTCCTGCTGGCCGGCCTGCCCCCATGCTGGCCGCTAGGAGGTGGGGGTCCCTAACTAGCCAACGTGACCGACTCATCGGCCCAACCTGCCAGAGCCAGGCCGGCCCCGAAGGAAGGGGCAGGCTCTCTGCAAAGAGTAGACCCCCGCAACCACCGGCCAGGCCTCCTGGAGAGTAGGAGCTGGACCTGCCGACACCTGTGGCTGCCGAGGTAGGGCTTCCTGATGGCTCCGCCCAGAAGAGGAAGAATCTCAGGGCAGTGCCCTCCCCTAAGGGGGCACTTCAGCCTCCCACGTGTCACCCGACAGCTGTGCAGCAGGCCCAGGGCGCAGTCGGTCTGCCTCCCATGTGGTCCTGCGCGGGCCACGCCTGGAGCCACCGGCACAGAGGGGGAGGCGGCTCCCCACCCACCTTGAGCAGTGGGTGCCCAGTGCGGCTGCCCAGTGAGTCGTGCTGCCCATGCTGCTGCCTGCCGAGGGTCCTCGCCCCTGGGCCCATCCCTCCCATGAGGGAGCCAGGCAGGTCACAAACGCAGCTCAGAGATTTGGGAGGACCAAGCCTGCCCTGCGTGACTCCGTCCCCTCCCGCAATGTCTCTGTGAAGACATGCACACGCTGGCCCGATGCGTGCCATTATCTCTGCGGCTACTTCTGCCCCGCCTGCGCCCGGCCTGCCAGGCTGTCCCCACGGAGCAGGGACTCCTGGTCCTGTGGAGTCTGCAGAACGTCCCCCTGCCAGGCCACCTGCCCCAAGAGCCAGGGAGACCCTGCCGCTCACCCCATGCAGTCTCAGAGCCAGGATTCAAACTTTTTTCCCAAAGTCATGTTGACTTTAAAATGGACCAGTTAAAAAAAAAACCAGTGAGCCCTCCCTGGGGCAAACCAGCCGGAGAAGGGGCGCTCCTCAGAGGAACAGCCTCCACTCACAAAGACGGGCGAGGCCGGGGGACAAAGCCTGCAGGACGTGTCCATTTCTGCGCAGCCGCTCCGCAAACACTGTGCTGCCCCAGCGCTCACAGAGGCCGAGGACAGGCCGTTCTCCCGAGGCCGGCCACACGTCAGGGAGGCCCTGGGGTGCCCCTCCAGCCTGCCACGGCTGGTGCAACAGGGTTACCCAAGGTTCGCAGCGAGATCTGGGAAGCCAACGCGGCATCCGCAGACTCCACACCGCGCAGCACGGGGTCGAGAGCTCCCGACTGTGACCACGCCGCCCCCGCCCCCCCCCCAAGTGTTTTCCTACAAGCTTGAGCACGCTCAGCGCTAGCACAGGACAGCTTCCCCAGAAGGGAAGATTCGTGGGGCAGTGATGGTGTCCACAAGTGACCGAGGTCGTTTTAAAAGTTAAAAGGAAAGGACGCTTCAAATCCCCTGCATTTCATACTTCCCAACCAACAGCAGAAATGACCTTGCTGAGAAGCAACAAGAGAAGTTCTTCTCCTAACTCGGAGCGCGCGGCACCATCAGGACAGTGACCAGCAGTGGGTAAGAGCCCCCGGCGCGAGCCACTCTGCGGCTCCAGCTGCCGCTCGGGCAGGAGACCACTCTAGAGCAGCCCGAGGCCGGCGCCCGCCTGGGGCCACCCCGACAGGACAGGGACACAAAGCAGGAGGCGTCCTGCCCAGTCGGTCACTACACTGCTTTCCTACCACATCGCCGAGCAGCCCCACGGGAGACTGGAATGGCAGCATTTCACTCATGACTCGGAATTTTTTCTTTCAACCCTGGGCTTCCTGGTCTAAAAGCAAAAACCTCACACGCAGAATAAATAAACATTAACTCCTTCAATACTGGAAGACAGCAAGCTTCCTGAAAAAGACAAAGAGCGCGTTAACATAAGGCTGATTTAGCAAGAACGGCCTGCATGGAGCCCGGAAATCCCAGAAAAGAAACCAGGTCTAGGAGGTCCCCCACACACCTGCCCTTGCCACCTGCCCGGACCTCCCATGCCCCCTCTTGGGCGTGTGTCCTTCAGCTCCAACCCCGCTCCCACACCCGGCGGCAGCCCCCACGCCCCCTGTGCTGAGACCCCACTCGTCTCCCCACACACCAGGCTCACCCGGCTGCTCCGGGCTCTGCAGGGCCCCCAGCAGCCGACCGCGGGCCAGAGCGTGGGCAGCCTGCAGGCCAGGCAGAGCCTCGGGAACCGGCCCCTCACCCCAGCTCGCCACCCTCATCGCTTCTCTGAAGAAACACCGCGGGCCCAGGAAACCCCCAGGCAGGGAAGCCAAAGCCACCCTGGCTGGAGGGTGGCCGTGAGATGAATGCGCGCAGACGGTCAGCGGGGACACGGTGGGCTCCAGTCCACAGGGCAATGGCGCATGCAGCAGCCAAGCTTCCTTCGGCAAGCATGAAGTAGAAGCAAGTCAGCCAGAGCCAGGCCAGGGGAGAGGGCACAGGGGCCATCGAGTCCCCAGGAGCAGGTGTAACGGCTACATGCTGACCATGGGCACAGACCTGAGTTCTATGAGACCCAGGATCTTGTGACCGGCGAGAGCTCCCAGGGCCCCCACTCCGCCACTGAAGTGTGGGAGGCTGGCTGCGGAATGGGTGCCAAAAGGAATGATCGCGGGTTCTCTGAAGTCCTGAGTAAGGGATGCTGACCCTGGAGAGGGGGGCCAAGGTCTGTGCCATCCGGGCTGGCCACGGATAGACGACTGGGAGCTGCCCTAGAGCCTGCCTGGGGTGCAGGGGTGCCATGGCCTCAGGACGGGGGGAGGGGGTCAGCTGGGCCTGGAGCTCAACCTCACCTCCGGCGCCCCAAGCACAGCCCCTTCTGGGTCCAGCCCTGCATGAGTCCAACAGGACGAGGGCGGTGAGCGTGTCCGGTGTGCCAGCCTTACTCCACAGTCCCCCAGCAGGGCCACCAGAAGGAGAAACACAGCACACTCCGAGGGCTTAGCCCAGGCTTAGCAAAACCCGGGGCTTGGCCCGGGGCCACAAGTACCATGGTGTCCCAGAGAACCCCTCAAGCCATGACCTGCATGTAGCCTCCAGATCTGCAGAGGTTCCCGACTCAAAAACAAAAAAGCACTCACTTCTTACACGGGAGCCTGTCTGAACACCACACGGGTTCAAATTCCGCACCTCTTGTTGAAACACACCTGGAGACAGGGGCTCTGGCCGCCGTGCAACCATACGCCCTGATTCGGGTCTCCGCGTCAGGGTGTACCCCACCCCCAGCCCCCAGATCCCAGCTGGAAGGCCTTGGGTGCTGGGCTCTGGTGGAGGTCGGATGGCAACCGGTGTGTGGCTCACTGTCTCCAAGTCTCGGTCTCATGTGTTCACCTACAGCCTTCCGGGGGCACAGCACCGGCCTGTGACCTGGGCAACCCCCGCTCTCTCCTTGGGGCCCCGCCAGCAGCTCCTGCTCCCTCTGCGGGCTTCCAGGCTGTGGCATGTCAATTCCCAACACCTCCATCCAGGTGGAGACTGGAGAGACCGTCCAATTTCTCAGATTCTCAAGGTAAAGAATGAACTCATGATGGCAGAGAAAGTTCCTTTTTGATGCACTAAGGGCACACTGTGTCACAGGCTCACTCCACCTACAAGGACGCTTCTCAGCACATTCCTTTGAGACTTTCTGCTGCCCAGTCCCAACATGTCCATCAGCCACGCACCCTGTCCAGCTCTTCTCTAGGTCTGTGTCCAGAGAGCCGTCAGGCGGGCCAGGGGAGCGGGCCCTGGGCCTGGCGCTGGGCCCGCATTTTCCGCAGGAGCAGCAGCCGGAGCTCTCGGGACAGAAGGCAGAAAGGAGCCAAGCAGGTGCCCTCCAGACCCGAGCTTTGTGTGCACCAAACTCTAGCCACATTGCCCAGTTTGTGCCTTGGAAGATTCATTTCCCTCAAAACACTAAAGCTACCTGTGTGCAAATAAAACACAGCAGCACATACGAACAGAACACCACAGTCAGACGGTCCATCCCCAAACTGATGTGTGATACCCAAGTCATCAGAGCACTGAGTTGGAGGGACAAACTTTACCATCTTCACAAATGGTTAACACGATTCAATGTGTTTTTTGGATTTCAAAACCAGAGCAAAGGAGGCACAGATGGACACTTGTCTTAGCACAGTTCCACGGGTGCTCACGTACGCCGTGTGCAGGCGTGTGGGCGTGCATGTTTGTTCCCATACGCGCAGCCACAGCCACACCAGGCTCAACAGTTTGACACCAGGGGCTCTCGCCGCTGAGTCAGGAGCTGGCCCCGCAGCCAGATGCGCAGGACACACAGATCAGGAAAGAGAAGCCCTAACAACTGGGAAGGAGGAGGAGGGATAGTCCAGAGGTGCCGTCGGACTGCAAGGAGGTGGGCGGGCAAAGAGCAAACCCGTGAAACAGGCAGGGAAGAAGCCGGCAGAAGAGGAGCCTCGGACATCTCCGAGGTGGCAGTGCGGCCGTCTCGCGGTCTGGCTGGTGCAGGCCGGGCCGGACCCCACCCCCTGCAACTGCACGGAAGACTGCAAGGTACGCACTGCAGATTCGCCGGAGTGCGGAGGGAACGACACCGTCCAAAGTGATCTACAGCTTCGAAGACTTCTGATGAGACCAAAGAAACAAAAAGCTGGACTTTGTTCTGGCAAGAGGCAGATCGGCTAACTCCAACACGCCTCTGGAGAATGAACAGGCGACATATCCAGAAATGTCATAAGTAAAAGTGAGGAAGAAGGATCAGAATTCAAATGTTTCCCAAGCCGGGCACCCAGCTGGCTCAGTCAGTAAGTGTGCAACTCCCAATTGCAGGATCGTGGGTTCTAGCCCCACCCTGGATGTGGGGATTACTACAAATAAATCAATAAAATTAAAAAAAAAAAGTTGGATCCAAATTTTAAAAAGTTTCCAGAGCGATGCATCACAGAGCAGGGGGCACTACCATGGCCACAGTGGCAAGCAGTACGGACGGCAGCACATTTGAACACAAGTCCCAAACCAGGCCCAAGCCCACACGAGGTCCAGTACGAGAGCAGTACCACCACCCAGCAGCGACCCAGCCCCGGGGCTGCCATCTATGGAGCCTGCTTGGGTTCTTACCCTGAAATAAAACACAGACGATCAAGGATTTTCATGAAAAACAATGAAGTCATGAAAGCCCTGGAACTGAAGGAAAAATTTTTTAAAAATCATACTGAAGAGGAAGGGCCTTTCTAACAATGACTTCTTCCCCCTGAAAGAGTCCAAGGGACTAAAACTCTGGGACGTGACAAACAGAAAAATCTTTGCAATCTGGAGGCAGCAGCTGGTTAGTTTCCGCATGCCCTCAGGAGTTTCCCCAAACTCACTAAAATCGCCCAATTGGCAGACAACCTTGGCCACCAAGACCGCCGGTGAGACCCCGGATCACAGAGGAAAGCACGGAGGCCCCGTGAGGTCAGGCTCCTCCTGACCTGCAGTGCTGAGCACCAGGCAGGAGAGCAGCAGCCTGGAGCTTGCGACGCTCAAGCCGGAGTCAGGGGTTAGAGGGGAGGGTGAGGGGGCTCTCGGGCAGCCAGAACTCGGGCAGCCACCATCCTCATAGAAGGGCACCCACATTCTGCATGCAGTTCTCTCTAAGGTACATGCCAACTACGCAGAGAGGTGCGAGACAACAGAAGCTAAGCAGAGAATTTACCAATGTGAGGGCAAGGGCGTTTAGCTGAGACCCTGGAAGGGCTGTGCCCTAGGAGTGAGGCAAACCAGGAACAGCCTCCCCTTAAGTGAACACAGGCCTTTTGCCATCCTCTGTCTGCTGGAAGACAGCATCATCGAGAACCTCTACCATTTCTCAAACACAATGGCCACCAACTACCAAGCATGCCAGAAGACAGGACCAAGTGACAGAAAACCAAGAGGCTGCAAAGGCTCAATAAAATGAAATGTTGGCAATTTTAAAACAATAATAACATCTCGCAATGTTTAAAACATACATAAAATTAAAATACACAGAAACAATGGCACCACAGGCCAGAGGAGGGTAAATGGGAGTAAAACGTTATGGGATGCTTGGCTTGTCTGTGAATTGGTAAAACCAACTTACTGTCAACTCTAATAAATCGAGGACCCATACTAAACTGCTCTGTGTGACCATTAGAACAGAAATGTGCACCTCCAGCTAAAAGACAAATAAAACACGAATACTTAAAATGTGTGATTTATCCAAGTCACCAAGAAAGAAACAAACAAAAAAGAACAGATGGGACAAGTAAAAACAGAGTAAGATGGAAGCTTTAATCCCCCCAAAATCAGTAATTACATTCACTATAAAGAGTCTTAAATACTCCTATTAACAAATTGGATAAAAACAAAACGAAACAAAAGCCAACCATATGCCATTATCTGAGATACACCATAAGTATAAAGGCATAGAAAGATCATAAAAGAAAAGACAAAAAACTTGTCTGTGTAAATATAAATCCAAAACAAAGCTGGGTCAGTCACACTGTATCAGACAAGACCATTTTAAGGACAGAAGCATTTCAAAGACAAACAGAGACATTTCACAAGAAAAAGGTCAGTTTAGCAACATGTGAGGGTCCTGAACTGTATGCTCCCAGTAACACAGCTTCAAGATAAAAAGCAAAGACTGATACAGCTAAAAGGAGAAATAAACAAATCCACAATTACAGTGAACTTGTTACATCTTCCCCAGAACTGATAAACAAGATTAAAGAAACAGCAAGAACACGTGAAATCTGACCATCGCAGTGAGTACAGCTGACCTAACCGCACAGCTGCCCGCAGCCCACGGCAGCCATCGGCGCAAACCATAAGCTGGGCTGCAAGCAAGTCTCAAGAAGGTCAAAGGAGGAAATTCATATTCTTCAGTGCGTGTTCTCCCAGCACAATGGGGTCGCACTAGAGATCAGTACAAGAGTATGAGGAAATCCCCCAGAGTCTGAACGTCTGAAGAAGCCACGGGTAAAAGAAGACATAAGGAAAGCTGGGAAATGCTGTGACATGAAGGGTCGGGTCAGTCCTCCGGTCCGTGGTCTGGCACAACCCCATCAAAGTCCAACTCGGCTGTGCAGGAGGAGGCCTGCAAGCGGACTCCGCGGCAGATGCTAAGGGCCAGTGATGGAAAGACCCCGGGCAGAAGAATGAAGATCAAGGCACCTGCCGCCCACCGTGAAGACTGTAAAGACACAGCGCTCGGAGCAGGACCATGAGGACGAGGACAGACTGACAGACCAGCAACAGAGGTGTCCCCAGCAATCCCCTGGGGAAACAGGACTGATGACAGCCATGACACCACAGTGCCGGGGAAAGGGGGGTGCAATCAGCTAAGGGCCTTCACCCCACCTCCCCACCCGATGGAGCTTGCACGTGAATGCGGACAAGAAAACAAGCAGCTTCTAGAACATGACCTATAAGGCTATCTGCAGGGCCTTGTAACGGGCGGCACACAAAAGGCCCCCAGCCAGAGAGAAAGGGGACAAACGGAACTACGCTGGCATGAAGAACACCAAGGCACCTGGCGGCACAGTCGTTACAGACGGCACAGATGCCTGGTTGGGTGTCCGACTCTTAATTTCGGCTCAGGCCATGATCTGATGGTGGTGAGATCATGCCCCAGGTCAGGCTCCAAGCTCAGCAGGGAGTCTGCTCAATTGAGATTCTCCCTCCGTCCCCCTCTGCCCCTCACCCCTGCACACACTTGCATGTGTGCGCTAAAACCAATCAATCTTTAAAAAATAAAATAGGAACACCTGGGTTAAATCTCTGCCTTTGGCTTGGGTCATGATCTCAGGGTCCTGGGATCGAGTCCCGCATGGGGCTTTCTGCTCAGGGGGAAGCCTGCTTCCCCTTTTCTCTCTGCCTGCCTCTCTGCCTGCTTGTGATCTCTCTGTCCAATCAATAAATAAAATCTTTTTTTAAAAAATTAAATAAGTAAAAATAAAATAAAATAAGAAAACAAAAGGAAGAACACGTGTTGGTGAAAAGGTACCACAGGGGCATGGAGAGGCAGCCCAGAGAGAACACTTGCAATGTGTACTTCTGAAAAAAGACTCAGAAGCTTGAAAAATGTCCACAAATCATTCAGAAGAAGACCGTCCGGCTGACAGGGCAGGACGCGCCCGACACTCACACGGCTGAGAAGCCCACGATGAAATGCTCAACATCGTCAGTCACCTGAGAATTGCAACTTAAGACCCAGACGGAGCCCCTGCTCACCCCTCAGAAGGGCCAGCACGTGCGAGGGGGGCAGAGGGCTAGCGCAACTGGAACTCCAACCCGAGGCCAGAGGCCCACCTGGAAGAGCTTGGAAAAATCTCCTGAAACCGGACAGACCCCTAAGCCCAGGATCCGGTACACCCGCCTCGGGGAGTAACCCACACGCCGGACGCACGTCCCGGACGAGCGGCCCAGAGACCCCCACTGTGTGCTCTGGGGGCCCGCGTGGAGCCCGCAGCAGGGAGAACAGGCAGGCTGCGGCCCCCGCGGCTTACCTCAGACGTGACGCCCGAGTAAGGAAGCAGACACACAGCACGTACTGTGAGACTCTGTCCACGCCCACTCCAAGGACAAGCAGAATTATTCCCAAACGTTAGAAGACAGAAGAGCGGTAACCTTTGGAGGGGAAAGACCGTGAGACACCCCGGGGAAGCTTTGGGTGCTGGAATGTTCTAAATAAACCTTCCCTGGACGGTGGCTCCATGGCTGGGCTCACTTGGCAAACGGTCCTCACGCTATATGGGGAATCGGGTGCTTTGCTGTACACTCGCTCTGCGGCACTCCTGAAACCATCATGGGGACATCCCAAAAACAAAAAGCTCCGTCAGCCCGCGGAAGGTGAGCAAGACGCAAGGGTGGCTCCCAGGAAGAGAAATGCAGTAGCTCGTAAACACACGAGAAGACACTTGACACCCCCGCAGACCGCTGACGGGGAAAGAGGCCTGGGCTCGGCCGGGCGGTGACGGCACTGACCTCTGTACGGGCTGTGGGTAAAAGCTCCCGCGCCCACGTGCTCCTCCTCTCGGACACGGGGACTCCTCTTCCAGAAAGCTTCCCACAGACATGTTCTCAAACGCATCCCAACACTCATGTACGTGGAGAATCGGCATGGTTTTCCCTATGACACCAGAGCATGGCAGAAGTGACCCCGTGGACAGTCCCCTAGTGAGACAGTCGGGGATAGGAACGGGGAGGGGCCTGGAGTGTGCGACACACAGGCATGGATAACCCTGTCACCACACACACACGTGCTTGGGGAAAAGCGGTTCGGTCTTCAACGCTCAGGCAAAGTAAGGTCTCACACACATAGGCGCGCCTGCGCACCCTGGGCCCGTGGGAACCTCCATACGTACAGAGGTAGCCGCCTGGCCTGGTCCCGCATCTCCCAGACCTTCCGAACCAAGGGCCTCCTATAGGAAGAAACTCTCATCTGAGAGCACGGCCCACACCAGTCCTGGGTGGGGCTGAGCGGCGCTCACCTGGGAGGAAAGGGTGTTCTTGTGGATTTTCTTATAGATCAGAGCCGGGCAGACGAAGCAGATGAGACTTCCCATCATCGCGCCCGTGAGGCCCAGGATCGTCTCCACTGGGAATGAGAAAGACAGGAGGGGGGTGAGCGCCAGGGGCTCCGGCAAGGCACGGAGCACAGGCTTTTGGCAAGCACAGGCAGGCAAGCCAGCCCTGCCTCCGGGCCTGGGGAACACGCGCCTCCACAAGTCCAGCCTGTGTGCCCACAGGCACGTGAGGGGCATCCTGGCTGCTACGCGGGCGTCGGGGAGCAATCCGCAGCCCCGTGAGAACCAGAGGCCCCAACCTCCCAGCCAGGAGTCCCAGGCAAGCTCCCTGCTCCCTGCACCTCAGTTCCTGGCCTGTGAAATGGGGGCAGCGTGACTCCCTCCCTTGCTTGCGTGAACCTCGGTGAGCCACGGGGAGCAGGTGTCCTCCCACGGGGCCCAGCACAGGGCGAGGCCTACAGCACCGCACTGGCTCCTCTCAGAGCCTCTGGGCGCCCAGCGGGGGCTTCTCGGATGGCTTGTCCTGAATCGCCAACCTCCCCACCATGTGTGATTGCGCAAATCTCACTCAGGCCCTTCCCTGTCCCTTGGTGATGTGTCATCAAAACCAGGAATCAACCAACAGCATCCCCACCAAGTCCACCAACCAGGCTGGTGTCCTTGCGTGTCAGTCACTAGCTCAGCTTTGCACACGCCCACGGGTCCCTGAGGATACTACAGTGACCCACGCCTTTCCCGGGGAGAAATCGAAAGATTCACAGATGGCCTCTACTTTTTTTTTAGGGACTAGAGAGGGTTGTGAGACTCTGGGTGTCGGCTGAACACGGAGACTCCAGGCAGCGCCAGCCCTGGGGTCCCTCCCTGTCACAGCAAGCACGGAGGACAGAGCGGGCGGGAAGCCAGTCCCCGGGGCAGTCTTCCCACTTACCGTTGGGGATCAGGATTCCACCCACCATGGTTCCAAACACGACTGAGAAGGTGAGGGCTTTGAACCGCAGGGGCGGCATGTAGCCTCCAGCAGCAAAGGTCCCATCTTTTTGCTGGGTGAGAGGAAACAAAAACAGAATGGTTTTGAAATGACTGATTGCCTCTCCGCCCTCCAGCAAGGCTGCCCGTAAAGGGCTCTGCCGGTGGCCCAGGTAGGTGTGCATGGGAGGCCAGCAGGTGACTCCAGACACGGTATGACTTGGCTGAGCGGTGCTGCTGCGAGACGGTGACCCAACCAGTAACCCAGCCCAGCAAAGCTCCGGGCCGGGAAGGCCCAGGCTGCTCCTCACGCAGGCATGGGATGGAACAGGATGGAGAGTTTACAACTTTGTTTTGAAATGTTAGCAGCAGGAACCTTCCATTTCCGTTGGGGCAGTGCACAAGCCAGATTAAAAACGGGACCACCAGAAGCCAGAGGGAGCTCCACAGAGCCAGGCTGATGGTTTCCGGGTACAGCAGAACCCCCCAGGGCACACACTCCCGTGCATGCTCTAATTTCCAGGTGCTTCGGAGAAGAAGGAAAGATGATAGGACATGATGTAACCAAACCCAAACTTACTCCTCCTCCAAGGCCCATTCACCAGAACCATCTTCTGGTCAGGTCGCCGGAGTGAAGCTTCTAGAGCACTACTGGGCACACAGGAAGGGCTGACCTTGGTTCCTATTCCTGGGCTGGGCAATACCACTCCAGGGGAGTCTCAGAACCTTCCGTAACTAGAATTTTAAATCACCCCATTTCCATAATAGACCGTTGATGCAGGTGGCTTTCTTAGGATGGACTGGGGGGCACTGCAGCCCAAATTTCTGATCGACCTTAGGATGACAGCTTGCACTGGGTCCGGCGAGGAGGGGCGTTGGGGCTACACCCTTTGACCCAAGAACTCCTGCCTACAAGTCTACCCGATACTCCAAGAGGAGAGGGAGAAGGGGCAGCGGTACGTGTGGTCGGGAGAGAGCACCCGTGGGAGGTCAAGCATGAAGGACCCACCGCGGCAGAGCCTCCCACAAAAGCTGGAAGAGCAAGAGCGAGGCGGCGTCACGGGTTTCCATGGAGACGCCCAGCGAAGGCAGGAGACTCAGCGAAAGGACTCTACAGAGATGCGCACAAACGCCACGTCAGCTGTGGGAGGACGGAGGGACGCAGGTGAATCTTCTTCCCTGATTTAACATCGCCTCTAATGCCACCGTGGACTGTTTCCTCAACGGTAAAAATTATATACAGAAACACAAATGCTGTTCACACACAGAGCACGTGTGCGCATCAAAGGGGGAAAGCTGGAGGCCAGCAGCTCACAGTGCGGGGGGGGGGGGGGGGGGGGGGGGGGGGGGGAGACAAGAGCTGTCCCCACCGCTGCCCCCGAGGGACCAGGCATTAAATCGTGCCATGCCTGGTGCCCAGGTGCCTGCCCAGCTAACGGGGTTGGGAATGAGGGCTCAGACTGGATGGGGAAGGACGGCCCGTCCTTCAGGGCTTGGCTCCCCCACGAGGGGCCGTCTCAATGCACAATCAGCGGGAAGCTGCCTTGAGCGCAGGACAACCCTGTGGACAACGAGCCCAGTTCTAGCTGCTCCAAAGGCCCAGGGGCCCACCTTCTCCAGTGTGGCTACTGGACACACTGTCTCCTGGAGTTCTGAGAGCCCCCCCACCCCCTCACTCCCCACCCCCCACCCTGTGGCCTAAGCAGTTCCACGTGTGTGGCCACCAGGAGTCCCGGCTGACCGCAGACCACACTCAAGGACCTCCACCCAGAGACACAAGACACCGCCATGGAGAAAAACTGTGGGCGGGTCCGTGGGCTCCCAAAGTGGGCTCATCTCGGGGCACGTCTTGGGGCACAAGTTACACACGGACCTTCTATTTTTAACTTGGCAACAGCAAAGGAGACTCTTAGCTCCAACCCACACCTCTGAAAACTTCTCATTAAGGACTCAGTGGTTCATGGCCGCACACGCGGAAGTGAAGAGAACTCTGCCTCTCGTGCCGTCTCTGATCCAAACTGTTAAAATGTCCAGTTACATAAATGTAAAAGCAAAGTGCGCTGACCCCAGGGCCCAGATGTCAGTGCCTGCCTACGGAGCCGGCTCTTCCGCACTGCCAGCCCCCCCACACCCCTCGGGGTTTCCGCTCCACCTGATTCGGAGGCAGCAGCCGGGGGACTGGGGAGTCAGGGCTCCACGCCTCCCGTGTGGACAGACCCCTGTGTGCTCTGGCACGGTCTCTTTTCTTCAAAGCTGGTTTTTAAAAAATCCCGAAGGGCGCCTGGGTAGCTCAGTGGGTTAAAGCCCCTGCCTTTGGCTTGGGTCATGGCCTCAAGGTCCTGGGATCGAGCCCGGCATCAGGCTCTCTCCTCAGTGGGGAGCTTGCTTTCCCCTCTGCTGCTGCTCTGCCTCTTTGCCTACTTGTAATAGAGATTTTTTAAAAATATCCCTGTTAGAAGATTTCACTTTGGGGTGCCTGGGTGGCTCAGTCATTAAGCATCTGCCTTCAACTCAGGTCATGATCCCAGGGTCTTGGGATCGAGCCCCGCATCGGGCTCCTTGCTCGGCAGGAAGCCTGCTTCTCCCTCTCTCGCTCCCCCTGCTTATATTCCCTCTCTCGTTTTGTCTCTTTGACAGATAAATAAAATATTTTAAAAACATTTAAAAAATAAGAGATTTCACTTCAACTGAAGCTTTTCCATTTTTAAGTAGAAAAAGCTCTCCCTGCCGCAGCCCAGAGAGCTAGAGCAGCGGCCCAAGCCAACAGAGCGGACACAGTGGAGGTCGGCAGGACAGCACTTTGCTTGGAGGGTCGCCTCAAGGGCCACGAGAGCCTTCCTTACCTGCTGCTCGAAAAGCAGTGTGTTCAAGGCCTGCCGACACGGCAGGATCATCATCGGGAAGCCCACGGCCACGGACATCATGAAGCCCACTCGCATCATCTCCGTCACCAGGTTGGAGGGAAAGTGCATCAGAACGTTGCCTGCAGTGGCCTCGGTGAAGCTCACATAGCCGAAGCAGCCGACCTGCGGGAGGGCGACAGTGGGGTGCACGGTCATGGAGACAGCCCTGAGCAGCGTCCGCAGGACCACACCGCCCGTGGGACCGCGGGCCCACAGCCTACGTGCCCAGAAGGCCCGGCTGTCAGGAGGCTCCAGTCTGCCTCCCGCGCGGACAGCAGGCCCCAGGGCAGCGAGCTACCACATGGAAAGGAAGCCTCAGGGCTCCCGGCAAGCCCCGCAGGGCGGCCAACCTTCCCCAAGGGCAACAGCCAAAGCCGGGCACCATGGGGCAAACCGTGCCCGCCATGGACGGCCACTCCCCGTGGACAACGCTGGGGAAGCTGAGGAGAGCACGGGCGCTCTGCGGCTCAGGGCCACGGGCCAGAGTGCGCACTGCTCATAGGACAAACGGCAACATGGGGACCCAAAGAAAAATCTACCCAAATCGAAGCTTATTTTTTTCCTCTGCTTTTTTTATGTCCCCATTTTGGTAAACAGACGGGGCTCTTTCCAGCGCAGATGAGCAAAGGTCTCAGAGAAGGAGTCAGGAGAGACTCCCGGCCAGCGTGATGGGGGCCCCTGGAACGGGAGAGATACGGCTGCCGCCCGGGGCAGAGCGTGTTTGCATTTGCGCGCGGCCTTGGAGCGGAGCCGCCCCGCGGCCACCGGGTCCCCGACAGGAAAGGAGCAAAGGGCAGGCCTGCAGGGGGTCGAGAGCCCAGCGGTTTCTGACACAGGAGAGGAGGGGACAGTTGAAGGGGCTCCTACCGTGACGTAGAAGGTGGTGACCACATTGAGGGAGCAGGCAAATATGGAGCTCATGGTTTTCACCGACGGCTCATCCAGGCTGTCGTAGGTGGGCAGAACCTGACTGTATAAACACCAGCGACTTCACCAAGCAGACTCCAGAGCAAGACACGCCCTCTGCCTGCCCTTGTCCCCAGGTCCCCAGTCCCCCCCCCCTCCGAGTCTCCAGCACGGTCCTTCCAATCACACCCGCCACCATGGTAACTCCAGGCTGCAGCTGAGGTGCCAGGCGGCAGTGAAGCCACACGTGTTTACAGGGGAGGCAGGAAGCAGTGCAGAGCGCCGCCGTCAAAAGAACAGAAAGTTAAACAAACATAAGCAGGGCCGGGCCACCTGCCCTCGCCTCAGTGCTGTCGGTCGGAGCCCACAGGGACAGAGAGGCAGCTTCTGTCCCACGCACAGCCCAGGGCCAGCGGCGCAGCGCTGCTGGGCGGTGGAAGGGACACGGCCGTCGGGCCCTCTGCAAACAGCGGACAATCCCTGTGGGGAGCAGTGGGGAGGGCCAGGAAAAGGGGTGGGCAGCGGAGGTCTATGTGCAGCCGGGGAAGGGAAGCCGGGCTCAGGGGTGTCCAAACAGAAGGCGGCCACTCTCCCGCCCATGTACTGTGGCATCCCAGTGGCTGGGGGACAGAGCGCCACGGCCCGCGGTCATGCGTGCGGAATGCCAGCTGGCAGGGATGCGCCAGGATGCAGAAAATGGTCGCCAATAGATGGACAAGCACAGCGGTAAGTGAAGCCAAACCCCGAAACCACCTTCAAGAAAGTAAGAGGAGACGTCACCGCAAAGCAAACAGGAACTGGTGGGAAGAACTGGCCAGCAGGAGCTCGGGCACTGTCCCACTGGGGCACCCACCGTGGCCAGGGGTCACCCCAGAGAGCTGCCCTCCCCTCGGCCCAGCTGGAGGGTGCCAGGGAGCACCGATCCGTGCAGCCCAAGCGGACGGCAGAGGGCCCACAGGGGACACGGCACCAACATCCCAGCGCCAGACGGTTCCTCGGGCTGAGCCAGGGTCCATACCAGCGAGTGACAACTCGCGGAAGCAGAGTCAGACCCCCGGACGGGGACTTCCCCCGACCCCCGGCCCCCAGCACACACCAGGAGCTGCAGGTACCGTGGGGAGTGGGTCGTGCCCCACGCTGGCGCATGAACAAGTGCAGAAAGGCCCCCCCAATCCTGCCCGTGCCCCCGGAACAACTGCTGGGAGCCACAGACGTCCATGAGAACCACCTCGGCACCCCACAGAGCGTACCCAGACCGCCCACCTCGCCGAGCGGCCTCCAAGACTTGCTTTACCCGAGTCAGATAGAGCTTCCCACATGCAGCCCCAGCGCACAGACCCGGGCCTCCGTGTGGACCAGGAACCTCTGCGCTCGGCACTCCCCAGGCTGCTTCTGTGGGCCACAGGGCCTCGTGGTTCTGGACTCGATTACTAGGAAGTGAGACCATACAGGGCCAGACGGCAAGAGCAAAGCAGCGGCCCGGCCCACCCCCGCAGAAAGGACACCAGTCACGCAGGCAGTCACCCCGCAGGCCCGTCTCTCACGCACGCCCGTGCAGAGATGCAGCGGGAGAGGAGCGCTTGGTCTCCGCCCTTGGTAAATGCCTGTGTTTCTAAGGGGAGGTCCCCAAACCAGTCATACCAAGCTCTGTGGACGCCCTTGCCAGCCGCTCACTGGGGAGAACATGGGCGCTCTCCGTAGGGCCAGTGCTCCCTTCGAGCAGGACAACCTTCCAGAACGTACCATCTGACCTAGGACCCAAACCCAACCGAGGTGGGCTGGCTACTCTGCAGCTGCCACCAAAAAGCCCAACCACTGGCTTCTGTTCTAAAAGCAAACTCACAGACAAAAAAGGACAACTGGTAACAAGGTATGCCGTGAGAGAGTGGAACTTCTGTCACCAAGTATAATGGGGACATTAAACAGCAAGAGTAGAGCGTGTTCTGGTGGAACCCAAGCTGCCAAGAGAGACAGTAAGTGGGAAATGACGATTTGGATCTCGCATGTGGGTGTAAACACAGCAGCACGAGCAAATTTTATCTGCCACATTAGTTTACGATTGGCACAATACAAGCCCACTGGAGCTGCGGGGGGGCTGGCAGAAGCGGGCCCCCCCGGGTACTGATGGTCTTTTCCCGTCCGTGCCGGATTTACGCCTCTCTTTTGAGCGGGTTACCGTTCCGACCGGGCATGAATCACTGGCTCTTGTCACTCGGTGGCGAAGGTAATGCTGCTGGAATTATGGAAATAGCCTGATCTGCATTCCCAGAGCTCTGCGTGCCAGAGAGAAAGCACACTCGCGCACGCGCACACGCCTCCGAAGGCGCCCCGGCGGCAGTCGGAAGTCAATGTTTGTGCAATTTCCTTTTAAATATTCTCACACGAACAGCTCAGTTCTGGCAAAATGCTTGGGACTGTGTGAATCAGATGGTTTTGGGCTGTTCTGTGTTCCCCACAGCCAACTCTTCTGGGGGGAGGGGGGCGTACTGGGCACTGTCCCCAGTCCTGCCGGCAGCACATCTCGGGAATAAAGTCGAGTTCTCTCTCGATAAAAATACACACAGCTCTCTCCCTCAGCTTGGAGGGGGAACAAGTCACAACAGAACGAGGCATCACACGATGGTGGCCCACGTCGCCAATTCCAGACAAGAGAGGACGCCCATCTCCCCGCGACCCCCCGCCCCAAGGGACACCCCCATGCCTCGGGCCCCTGGGCAGCGGACGGTACTTACGACTGGCAGGCGAAGGACATGCCGAAGATGGGGATACAGCGGAAGACACCCTCCCAGCGCACGTAGCTGACGCGCTGCAGCCACTGCCCACCGAACAGGCCGTGCTTGAGGGAGGACAGCACGATCTGCACAGGGACGAGAAAGGCGAGCTCAGGGCAGATCGGCACACGGGATGCGAATCGGGACCCCCGCGCCGGGCGAGTACCGTGGCCCGGGCCACGCTACCGGAAGATGGCCACACGCTCCCTGTGGCGAGACCTGGTGCCGCTGGCTGGGGTCCCGCACCCGTGGTTTCCTGCCCTGCACTGTGCCACGAGCTGGACGCACACAGCCAGCGGGGCTTCTGAGGCAGCTGCCCATGCCCTGAACACACGTGGCAGACGGGGCACAGTGAGGCCCACCTGCCACCCCCTTCTCAGTTGCCTCAGGGGACAGGACGGTCCCTGCAAACTGGGCAGGCCCTTCCCAGGCCCATCTGGACACTTTGTTCTTCTTTAAGTAGGGTCTGCGCCCAACACGGGGCTCGAACTCACGACCCTGAGATCACGAGCCGCACGCTCCACCGACTGAGGCCGCCAGCCCCCCCCCACCCATTTTAAAAGACAAAGCCCCAGAGAACAGGGCTGTCTGGGGAACAGCGTGACCTTACTGGGCAGCCTTCCCAAGGAGGTCGCTGGGGTACTGGGAAGGGCTCAGCTTTCTTAGGAAAACCCATGGCAAAGGTTTCCACGCTGTTCACTCAGGAGTGGGCCCGTCCGACCTTCACCATGATGGTCAGGCCCCAGGCTCAGACCCCACGGGCTCCCGCTCAGAGGCCTCCAGGCACGCGGTAGGACACAAGTGTTCCAAGCATGTACTCCACACCGGCCACCCAGAACTGGATGGCCAAGAATGTTCATCTAGAAAACCACCTGCCCCCTTGTGACCAGGCGTCCGCGCCATGAGTCCCGATCACTAAGTACACATGAAATGTCCGTCAAACGAGGAGCCTCCATACCTCGCTTCCTGGGGCATCGGCTGCACCCCTGCCTGGGCACCATCACTGCCCTGCCGGCCCAGGTCTGGGCGGCCCCCGTGCCCCGCCAGGGCTCACGGGCACGACTCCACCACTTGCCCGGCTTTCGAGCACCTTCCCGTCCCCGCCGGGAGCACTCACCACAAGCATGAACACGGTGTAGAACATGAGGGCCATGGCGCTGAAGGACTGGATGGAGGCCATCATGTTCCTCTGCAGGCTGAGCGGAAGCACGATGCACAGGGACACCGCGAAGAGCAGGAACATGCGGAAGGAGCCGACCACCTGCGGGGAGCCGAGCAGGCCGGGCAGGCGCCACCCCAGTGGCTCCCCAGAGCTTCCAACCCGCGGGCCTGGAACTAACCCCAGAGCGCCCAGAAGCTTCTCCTAACCTACCGCAGGCAGCTGGCCTCACCCTGCCCCTGCCCCTGCCCCCGGGGGCTGAGAGGCAGCCCTGCAGGGGTGTCGCCAGCAGCTGCCACACGAGCAGCCACAAGCACACCAAGGCCCCGGGCCCCTGCGCGTGTCCTCACCTGAAACCCAAAGAGCCGAGCAAAGAAGTTGGACCCCAAGTCGCCGATCACAACGTAGAAGGCCATGCAGGTCCCCAGCATCAGCCCGATCATGCTGCAGAGAACGAGGTCGGGCTGAAGGGCCCCGTCCTCACCGGACTCCGCCATCTCGCCTCCCACCCCCCACCGAGACCCGTCCCCACCACGCGGCTGGCCCGTGATCGCCGAGGCCGGCCGGAGGAAGAGGCAGTGTCCTGCAAACGCCCGCCTGCGGGCCTGGGCTGGGACCTGGGCGCTTCGCTCTTCCCAGTGAGCGGATGAACGCGCCCTGATGCTCCACGAGTGAAAAGAACCATCAACTGCCTTCAGAGGGCCGCTCCCCTGAGTCCACAATTCCCTAACTTACAAGCCTAAAAGGGCAACTTTCCATTTCCAGCAACGTTCTCATCTCACGAAAGTCTACTCCAAGGGGAAGGATAGGACCGTTCCACGCAGCCTCGAGGTGACCACGTGTGCGGCGGGGGACACATGGGGTTCGGGAGCGGGGCTGAGTTCCCCGAGTTCCCCATTCTCACATCCTCCCTAGCAGGACTTACATGGGTCTTTGGCCCAAACCCAAATTACTTTACGGTGCCCACAAATGCTGCTTTCAACTACTAAGTGACACTCGAGAAAAGCACCACCGCATAAAGCAGTCCAGGTCCGAGACGCGCGGCTCAGGGTGTGAAGGCCCTCAGGCTTCTCCTCGGGGCGGTGAAGGTGGGCAGAGGGGGCAGAGGGGGGCAGAGGGGGGCAAGCACCAGCACGTACCTGGTCTCCACCACCATCTTCCCCGCCTTCCCGTAGGCGTGCAGCGCTGGCGCGGAGAGAGAGAAGCGGGGTCAGTCGACGGCACGGACGCCACGCCCGCACACACCCCCGCGGGAAGCCTTGAAGGGCCCTGGACAAAAACCTGCTGGTCTGGCATTTCGGGGGTGTAGGGAGGGCATTTTAAGATTCTGGTCCCATGCTTTTCTCGGGTCTACTCAACAAACGGAAACCACAGAGAAAAGAATAAAAAGGAGAGAAAGACACAGGCAGTTGGTTTTTTTCACTAGAAATAACCAAGGAGACCTGTCCCCGTGAAGCGGTGGTCCCCTGCTTGTGGCCGTGGGGGAAGGCCCGTGACCGAGGCCGCGCGGGCTCCCAGGTCGGGGGAGGCCAGGAAGCCAGGGAGGCTGGGGAAGCCCAAATCGGGGGTGCGCCCAGTGCCCACGGGTCTCCACACTTCTGCGGCCCACGCCAGAGGGACCTGGCTAAAGGCTTTAGGTTCACCCACTGTGATTCCAGAAGGAAACTCAGAGAATCCTTTCTAGTGGGGCACTTTGGGGGGCGAAGGGATAAGAGGTCTCAGGCCTGCCCCCCTCGAGGCAGACGATCAAGGAGCCGGGCTTGAGAACAGCGTGTCCCGCAGCGGACAAGAGAGGCCTGTCCCTCCTCCCTGACAGCAGAACTGCCCTGAGCAGCTGAGAGACGAAGGCAAGGCCCCCCCAGGACCTGACCGTGGCCCCGGGAAGTTCCCAACTCCCAGGAGCGGCCAGGAAGGAGAGCGCGCAACAGCACAGCCCAGCTTCCCTTTCCGAGGAGACTCAGAGAGCAGGAAACACGTAGCCAGTTGGTGCCTGCCACTTCCCAGTGACTTAGGAAGAGGGACAGTGTTGCCAAGTGCAGGGGAGCTTGGCACGTCACACACAGGACAGAGGCCATGAACAGGCAGAAGGCCAGTAAGCCACACCAGCCTTGAGGGGCACGCTGGCCTTCCCGGCCAAGCTGAGCCCTTCACAGACTAAGGACCCCAAGGCCTGCTGTCGCCCAAGGGAGGCGCTCTGAGGCTCCCAAGGACAGCCGTTGGGCAGCGCGCCTCCGGACGGGACCACATAACCCAGTGCCCCGCAGAGGTGGCCCCCTCCCAGCCGATCGTGCTCTGCGAGGAAGCCGAACAGCTACAGCGCATTCCAAATGCTCGGAGAAAACATTCCAGAACACACCTGCACCCTGGAGAACGGGGAACCGGAAAATACTTCAGCAAGTCAGGGGACCAAGATGGGAGGCGGCCCTCTTCACCCAGATACCCACAAGGACAACCCAACGGGGCCGTCCCAGTTTCGGGCCGCCCCGCTCAGCCGCTTCCTTACCTGGGCTCCCCCACTCCCCACCTCCAGGGTGGATCCCTCGGCAACCTCCAACGCCGAGTCCCCAACAGAAATGCCCAGCAGCCCCCGCCTTAGCCTCCCACCTGGCATGGCTGAGCGGGCCCGGGACTGTCCCTCGGGGGAGGAACCACAGTGACGGGCCAGGCCCAGCCAGCCGGCAGGTATCTGAGGAGGGGTTCTGCCTCTCCCTGGGACGGACACTCTGCAGCCAGCAGCCGGGCCCTGCGGACCAGGAGGAGGTGTGGCCTCGGACCAGTCCAGCCAGTGCTCTCGTGCGGAGCGGGGACTGCTGTCAGGAGGCCTCTCCCGGTCCTTCCCTGGGAGGCCGGGCAGGAGCTTCTCCCCCTGGGAGCCACTGCCCGGCCTGTGGCTCCAAGGCTGCTGAGGACACAGGGCTGACGCTGAGACTTCCCGGTTCAGCGCAGGACCCTGACCCCATTCCCACTCTCTCCACCAGCTTTCCAAGCCTCCTCCTCACGAACGCCAGCATCAGCAGGGCAGAGAAGGTGGTTCACACACCAAACTGTGCTGCTCGAGACAGAAGGGTGACCTCAAGCCAGCCGCCCCTGGAGCCAGGCCTTGGACTACGTGATTCCCCAGTGCCACCTGCACAGAGGCCGGTAGAACGTCTGTTGGGCCAATGAGAGTATAGAGACCCCGGGCACCAGAAAGATTGGCTCCACAGCCCTCACGCCCGTGCCACATATCCACGCATGTAGGTCCCACGTCTGAAGACCGGCAGGGAGAAAACTGGCCAGACGGGCCCTCGGCAGGCCCTACCCCAGGCCCAGGAGTGGGTGGCAGGCTGACCAGGACCCCAGGACCCCAGACACAGTGCCGGAAGCATCGAGTGCACACAACGGGGAGCCCAGAAGCCACACTCAGCACAGTGGGGTCCGGGCCTTGGGGAGGCCCTGGGGGGCTGAGACCACTGCGGGAGGCTGACTGGCTGGCAGGGCCATCTTCCGAAAACGAGATTTAGAAAAGTCTCCATGAGGGCGCCCAGGTGGCTCCGTCAGTGAAGCGTCTGCCTTCAGCTCGGAGGATGATCTCAGGGTCCTGGGATCAAGTCCTGCGTCAGGCTCTCTGCTCAGTGGGGAGCCTGCTTCCCCCTCTGCTCCTCCCCCTGCTCGTGCTCTCTCTCTCTCTCTCAGATAAATAAATAAAGTCTTTTTAAAAAAAGTCTACGTGAAACAGAATGCACACGGCGAGGGAGGAGCAGGTGAGACGCGGGGGACATGCGCCGACCTGGCGCAAGCGCAGCCGCCAGACCACCACAAACACACGGAAGCTCTACCAACAGACACGGCCCAAGCGCCGTGATCCCCGCCGGGAGGGCACCCTCCCCAGCAGACACCGCACACCGCTCACGGGGAAGGGGCGACACTGGGGTCACCGCTGGGGCTCACCAAACTGAGGCACGGTGGCAGTCTCACCGGCGTCTGCACGTGCAGACATCCTCCGTGAAACCAGCCCCGCGCACACCCCACCCCTGCCATGGAGCTGCGTCGACCCCTCTGGGCCCCGCTCTGTCTCCAGGTCTGGCCGAAGGCCACAAGGCCACATGCCTGCCCCCAACCTTCCTGGCGCCCACGGATCCAGCAGACGACGCGTGTTGGGGCCGGGGGCTCTGCCAACAGAGGCTGCTTATCCCGAACCCCAGGGCCGCAGGTCTCAGGCCACCCTCTCCAACTGTGCTGCAAGCTCGCACGGGGTTTCTGGGCCAGGAGAAGGCAGAGCGTGAGAAGAAAAGGCCCTTTCAGTAAGCCTGCCCCGGCGCGGTGGGGCCGCCGACCAACAGCGCCCTAGAGAATCTCGTCTCTTCCCGTGCGCGACTCCCATGCAAGTGGCGGGGCCTCTGTTTCTGAGCGACAGTGCGGGGCCCGAGGCTGGACCCAGGGCATCTGACGCAGCCCACGGGGCCACACGGTCTGTGGGAGCTCGCGCGACGGAGCTGTCTCGCTCGCAAAGGCACAACTGAGGACGGCCGGTGGACCGGGACCGTCTTTGCTTCCAGCAGCTGGGCTCCAGTCACGGTGAGCAGCCCCGGGCAGCAGCCCCGGGCAGCCACATTCGAGGGTGTCCCGTCTGCTTTCCTGGCAGACGCTCTCATCCAGCCAAACCGGTTTGCCTTCTCAGGGACTTTCGAAGAATACTCAGACCGCTGTCCAAAGCCACCAGTCTCCGCGGTCTAGGGTCACATATCCTCTGTCATGGCCCAGCCAAGGCCTTTATGGGACGTTTGCTCCGGGAACCCCGCCAAATGGTGACCCTCAGAGGGGAGAAAAAGATCACCCCAAAAGTCACAGCCCTGCAGGTGGAGGAAGGGGCGCCCCGGAGCACACGTCATCCCGAGCTGCGGGAGGTGCTCTCCGCGGGATCCGTTCACCTGTAACTGCGACCTCCTGGCGTGGCTCTGGCACCGAGAGCCTGACAGCAAGGTTCGCACGGGCAAGGAGGGAAGGAGGCGCGCCTTCAGCTCTGCGCTCAGAACAGACGCCAGGACCGCGGCACTGACGCAAAGCAGACAAGCTGGGAGGAAACCAGAGGTGGCACCGCCACAGCCCACGCGCGAGGACCCTGCGCGTGTTTTTGTTCTAGTTGGTCCCTCGGAGCGCGCACGCCACTTCCTCTCGCCACCGCCTCTCCACTCTGAGAGCACAAGCGGACCAGTGTCCCGGCCACACACTGGCAGCGGGGTGGGAGGGGGGGCTTCCATCCGGGGCCCAGGGCTTCTCCCCAGCTCCTGAGAGCCCCCAGGCCAGATCTCGCCAGCACAGCAGCCTGAGGGTGGCGGGAAAGTCGGGCCCCTGCCCTCCGAGCCGAGCGCCCCAGGAAACAGCGCAAACCAAAAGGAATTAGAAAGCACAGCCTCCTGGCCCTTGGCCGAAATTGAAGGAAAAGGACCTACAGGAAATGAAATCACAACCAAGAGCATCAGGAAACAGCAGTGCTAGAGAGACAGGGGGCTGGATCCCGGCCACCGGCCCGGGCGGAACGGCCATCTCCTCCACGACATTCAAAGTAGCAAAGCACCACAGCCCCCAGCAGGCGGCCCTGAAGGAAGGCTCCGGGTGCTCAGGAGAGGCAGACAAGGAGCAAGTGCACAGGGGAGCAGGGGGCAGCTGGTCCTGCCTGAATGTCCAAGGGGAGGCCCTCTACAGGTGTTTGCATCAACGGGAAACAGGAAAGCAAGTCTCACCTCCTCAGGGAAGACCATTGCCTCTAGTAACGGTTTTGAAAAACGGCATTAAATTTTAAAATAAGTGGCGCATGGGTGGCTCAGTGGGTTAAAGCCTCTGCCCAGGCTCCTGGGATCGAGCCCCGCATCGAGCTCTCTGCTCAGCGGGGAGCCTGCTGCCCCCTCTCTCTCTGCTGCCTCTCTGCCTGCTTGTGATCTCTGTCTGTCAAATAAATAAATAAAATCTTTTTTAAAACCTTTAAAATAAGGAAGAAAACCTGCTGTTCAAGGAGCTCTTTAAGCATGAAGTGGAAGGAAAGTAAGTAAAAAAAGGAGCAAGGCGCCAACGCCCAGATCGCGAACGCTGCACTCCCCAGGCAAGGGCTCGGGGGCGCCCAGCCGCCGTGCCCAGCGCCACCGTCCTCACCCAGGCCTGCGTACGTTCTCCGTTTGCTCAGGCTGGCGGATTTCACCAGGAACATGCAGGACTGGTGCGTCATCCAAGAGCAGAAAACCAACAGCAGGGCCCCCAGGACGATGCCACACTGGAGGGGAGGGAGACAAAAAGACAAAATAAAGTGACCCGGTGCTGCCGCCTCACCCGCGTGGCTCCCGAGCACCCCCTCGGCCTCCCTCGACCCTCGCCAATGCCAGGCCCCAGCTCTGCCTCACTCCCCTGCCTACAGGTGACAATTCCCAGCACTGAAAGGGACCAATTCCCTGCATGTGGTGACCACGCGCTTTGTGACCCTGAAAGAGTGCCAGAGACGCCACTGCCTCCGCGGCCCCGCCGAGTCTTACCGCGTAGCTAGCGACGCGCTGCCAACCACCGCCCCTGCCCGCGGCTCCCTGCGAGCGCCCCCCACTATGCCGCCTTCCAGCCCCCTGGGCCAACAGCCAGCAGCGGTGAACACACTCTGGCGGGAAGAGATGAAAAATCACGTTGTCGCCTTTCTTAGCCCTTGACAGACACCCTCCGACCCAGCCATCGCACTCCTCGCGATTCCCCCGGAAGAAGCGCACGTGTTCACGCAGACACCTGTCTGCCGGTGTTTAGAGGGGTTTATCCGTGATCTAAAAGCTGAAGAAACAAGTGTCCTACCGGCCTCTACTGGAGGTGAGCGTACACCCCGCCCTTGAGAAACACCCCCGGGAAACGCGCACAGAGCGTCCGAGCCCGTGTGCGGTGTTCACGGAGCCGCAGGCAGGCGACGCCGTGGATGCCGAGCGGAGGCAGAGGACTGAAACCGGCACAGCCGCAGCAGGGTCACTAGGTGACACGAGAGGGCACGCAGGAGTCCGCAGCAGGGACACCAGGTGACATGCAGGAGTCTGCTTCCACGACACGGGTGCACTGCTCTGCAGCGCCGCAGGCGGGATGGTGGCCTGGCGGGAGGGTGCGGGGTGCTGGCCGTGCTCTGCTCCTTAAGTTGGGAGTTAGTGCCCTGTGTTCGTTCACTTTTTAAAAAATCACCAAGAACACACCCAAGAGCACACTTCTCTGTATACGTGTCACACTTCAGTGAAATGTTAATTTATTTTGGAAAGTACCCAAGTTACTAAAATCAAGCAAACAGAAAGAACCCCAAAACCATGACACGGCTGTCGGACACCAACTACACACGTCCTCAAACTGCCCCTGGCCTGCCGTGGTGCCCCAGCCGAGGCCTTCCTGGGGAGCAGGTGCTGCGCCCACATGAGAGGCTGCGCCCGCTGGGCCAGGCCCTCAGCACGGGGGACCCCCTGCGGTCCTGTGCTCGCACGCAGGCCTCCACCACTAAGCGGGAGCCTTCCTGGGCACGTTAGCCTGGCGGGGCCTCATGCCCACCACGCGCCAGACCCAGATCTGCGCTGGGCTGAGTCACTGGGGTCCGAAAGCTGCCCAGGAGCCCCCGCAGAGCCGTGCGGCCACGGCACTTTACAGACCCGTGTGGAGGAGGGCAGCCTCAGACCCACAGAGACCCAAACACACACGGGCCCGGGACGCGGCTCCCGGGCAAGTCTCTGTGCAGCCTGGGGCCCACAGTCCTTCCAGAAACGCCGGCGAGTGGCCGGGCACGCTGGGGCTCAGTGTGAGGTCACAGGGGCTGCCCCTGGTTCTACAGCAGCCGGAGTCCCTGTCCTCCTGCCCGCCGTCTGCCGGCACAGTCACCACAACTCGCCTGGGAACTGGGAAGCAATTCAGGCTACGGGGCTGAGGTGGGGGATTAATAATCTCCAGATTTTAAAGAAAAAAAAATTGGTGCTATTTTTACCCCGAAGATGCTAAGTACGGAAATGCAAAGTGTTTAGCCTAAAATTAAACGGCGGCGCCCACTTGATTTCCACTTCTCCCTGCCTGGCTTCATCCCCAGACGGGTCCGCCGCAGCCTCCCGCCGGCCGCCCCCCGACACGCGCGGCCCCCGCCAGGGCGCAGGGCGCAGCAAGCCCCGCCCGGGCCCCCGTGAGCCCAGGAGCTGGGCTCGAGGGAACGAGGGGCCCGAGCCGAGGCGCTCAGCAGCCTCCCCTGGGCGAAGCGCCGGAGACCGGTCCGCGGGCGAAGACCCGTCCGCGGGCGGACCCCACGCAAGCCGGGGGGTGCAGCCCCGCGGGCGCGGCCCTTCTCCCCGCGGCCGCACCGTCGCGTGGCGCCGATTCCAGGGGCTTCTGGGCGGAGCGGACACTCACGTGCGGCCCAGCCCAGTGGGCGAACTCGGGGGTCACCTCGGCGCCCCCCCGCAGGCCCGCAGCCGCGCGCCCCGCAAGCGAGCGCGCGCTCGGGTCAGAGGTGTGGAAAGGGCCGGCTCCGCCCGGGGCCGACCCCAGATGTCCGGGTCGCGAGCGTGAGCCCCGCGTTGGGCCTAAAGATCGCTTCAAACCCCCCCAAACCCCAAAAGCCCCGATAACAAGGAGACACGGAGACGCGCAGGGACCCCGCGGCCGAGCCGCTCCCGCGCCGCCCCGGCTCCGAGCCCGCCCGCGCCGCCCGGGCCCGACGCCCGCCGGCCGCCCGCGCCCCCGCCCAGCGCCCCCGCCGGCCCGCGGCGACCCCGCGCGCTGGACGCACCTGCTTGAAGCAGAAGGGCATGGTGAGCACACTGACCCCCACGATGCTGTTCACGATGTTCGTGATCAGCCCCCAGTTGGAGGCGGCGGCCGCGGTCATCGCGCGGGGCTTAGGGCCCGGGCGCCCCGGTCCGAGGCCCTGGGAGCACCGGGGATGCGAGACCCTGACACGGACGGGCGACGGCCTGGAGGCGGCGGCCTCGCGCGAAGGCGGCAGGGACGGTCAGCCTCCAGACCCCGCCAGGCCCTGCGGCGGCCTCATGGCCTCGTCCCCACTCGCTGTCGCCGGCCGCCTCGGGGTCCCGGCGCCCAGACGCGGAAGCGCAGCCAGAGACTGACCCGGGCCGCCTCCGCCGCTCTCCACGACCGCCTCTCAGCGCACACTTCCGCCTTCCGCAGGCTTCCCTGCCCGGAAGTGACGGCGCGAGGCGGGGCTCCGCGCGCACGCACCAATGAGAGGCCGGCCTGGCAGGGCCCGCGGGGCTGGCGAGGGGAAGGCTGCGGCGTGGCCCGGAGAGGCGGGCCTCGGCGGACCGCAAGCCAATGGGAAGCGGGTGCGGGCTCCCGGGGGCGGGGCCCGCGGCGGGGGCGGGGGCGGGGGCGGGGCCTACCCGGCTCTGCGGTCCGGCCCGGGTCCCGAGCTTCAGGCGGCTTCGCCCGCGGGTCTGGTCCCTCGAGCCTCGCCTTGCAGGGGCTGCAGGACAAGGTCGGTGGGGTCAGGCGAGAAGCGCGGCGCCTTCGGAGGAGAGCGGTTGGAAGGGTTCACCTTCAGCGGTTACACCGGGACGGATGTGCGGGCGCGCGCTCGGGACCCGGGCCGGGGGCCGGGGCTGGGGCCGGGGCTTGCTGGCGGGGGAGCTGCGCCCTGAGCCTGTTCGGAGGAGCGGGCACCCCGGGTTACGCGGGACACGCGCAGGCGCAGGGCGGCTTGGCGACCCCGCCAGGAGCACACAGCTCGCAGGAGAGAGCGTGGCACCCGCTCCCCGGGCCGGCCCCTCGGAAGGGCACGCGGGTCGGCGCCCTGCGGGTCTGACGTCCCAGCGGCGCCGGAGCAAAGGACACGCGCCGCCGAGAGGACAGCAAGGTTGGGGAACAGAAGGGCCGGAGAAGTCTAGGAGGGCTTCCAGAAGGAGGTGGCTTCTCCGCCGGGCCTGGAGAAACAGATGGGACTGGAGGAGGAAGGGCTTGGGGAGGGGAGAGAACAGAGAAAAGCCCTGATGCGTTTGTGGATTCCCGGCGCCGGCAGATGCTCACCGTGTGTCCGCTGAAGGCATGCACGGCCACGGAGGGCCCGGAAGGAAGGGCCTTCTCAGGACCACGCAGGTAATTCCAAGCAGGGTGGACCGCCCCAGGAACCCGAGGCTGCTGGGAGAGGGTAGAGGGGCGCCCCGGGTTGTGGACACCCGGAGGACCTTATGTCTTTTTTTTTTTTTTTTTAAGATTTTATTTATTTATTTATTTGAGAGAGAGAGAGAATATGAGAGGGAGAGGGTCAGAGGGAGAAGCAGACTCCCCAGTGAGCAGGGAGCCCGATGTGGGACTCGATTCTGGGACTCCAGGAGCATGACCCAAGCTGAAAGCAGTTGCCCAACCAACTGAGCCACCCAGGCACCCAGGAGGACCTTGTGTCTTAGAACAGAAGCTGGTTCCTCAGCTCCACTCTCCCAGCCACTAGGTAGGGAAAGCTCTGTAGCACCCCCAGGCACCAGGGGAAGAGGAGGGAATGCCAGGTCAGGAGTACTTAATGCAGGGGCACCTGGGTGGCACAGTCCCGGACTCTTGGTTTTAGGCTCCGGTAGTGACCTCGGGGTCCGGGGATCAGCCCCCAGGCCCAGCGCCGCACTCAGCCTAAAGAGACTCCTCTCCCTCCCGCTCTGCTCTCTAAAGTAAATAGAATCTTTAAAAAAATAAATAAGTTCTTAATTCAAAACCACAATAGTACGTGCCATTCATTGCCCTTTATATAAATCACACATACGTTCTGTAACCTTTTTCACTTTTATGATGGAGTATGAAGCTTGAAAGTATGTGTTAACAGAGAATAAGGAATACTCATGACTCCACCATTCGGCTCTAAGACGGAAACTTAGACGTACCCTTTGGTGGTGCCTCCACGCCTCCCCCTTCCTGTCCCCTTCGCAGCTGTCCTGGGATCGCGATTACCCTGACGTTATCACTCCCGTGCTTTCCTTTAGAGGTTTACCGCCCGTGGGCATGTGCCCAGACTGTGGGGGACATTACAGCTTGTGTCCTCGTGTTCATTTACGCAGTCTCCCAAGTTTTGCCAGCATGTACGGCTGCCTAGGACAGAGAGCGCACTTCGCAGCCTCCTTTGCAGCTACGGGTGCTTCTTCCTACGGTCTGCAGCATCGAGGTTGTGGGAGGAAGCCGTCTTGGGCCATGCGGACCGTGGTGGGAGTGGACCAGCGAGCTAGGAGGAGCCTGGATCTCTGGATCTCTGGACAGCATCACGGAGCAGAGCCGCCATCCCAGCCCCTAGCTACGTCCTCCATACCAGGGAGAGACAAGCCACCCCCTTTAAGCCATTGTTACTTTGGACTTTACTGCAAGAAACCAAAAGTTATAGCCTAACTAATTGACTGCGTGTTGGGGTAGAGCGTTTTTGCATTTTTTATTTTTATACTAATGGGTTTATACATATGTGTTCTTTTGCAACTTCCTTTTTCACTCAGCTGTTGGCAAGATTCATTGTCAAATCGCTCCTCAGAGCCATTCATTTTTGCTCTGGAATTCTATTGTTCAAACGGCCCAAGATACATATACTCACGCGCCTGCTGAGGGCACCAGAGCCGTCCCGTTATTCGCCCTTAGAAACAGTGGTGCAGTGAACGTTAGTGCTGGTCTCTGTCCTCCCGTAGAGTTTCTCTAGAGCAGACCTGTAGAAGTGGAATTGTAGATTCAAGACTATGCACACCTTTGATGTTACCAGATTTCGCCAAAGGGCTGTTCAAAGTACTTACGAGGACTCCTTTACATCAGAGGCTGGAAAACTTTTTTCAGTAAAGGGATAGTAGGGGCACCTGGGTGGCTCCGTCAGTTGAGCGTCTGCCTTCGGCTCAAGTCAGGATCCCCGGGTCCTGGGATCTAGTCTCGCGTTGGGCTCCCTGCTTAGTGGGGAGCCTGCCTCTCCCTCTCCCTCTGTGTGCTCACTGGCTCTCTCTGTCTCTCAAATAAATAAATAAATCTCTCTTTTTTTAAAGATCTAGACAGCATATATTTCCTGCTTGCCATATGGTCTCGGTCACGACTCTTCGGTTCTTCTGTTGTAGCTCTAAAGCAGCCCTCACCAGTACCTACCAGAGGAGTATCTGTGTTCCAATAAAACTTTATTTATAAAAGCACTGGCTGGCCCAGTCTGGCTGAAGGCTGTACATTGCAGTCCCCTGCTCCAAACTGTCACCTTCCTTTGGTATCATCAGGGTGGCCAAGCTGGTGAATAAAACAAAATCTCATCGTGGTTTTACTTTGTTCTCCTTAATTGCAAATGGAAGTTAATCACCCTACTCAAATGTCATCGTCCATTTATATTTCTTTTATCGAATGCCTGTTCCTTTTCACCCATTTTTTTCTAAAGAGCTGTTCATATTTGTTCTTATGAATTTTGAGGAATTCTGTGTGCTTGATCACTAACGCTGTGCCCCTCGACTTGGGTCTCCTACTTGCTCCTCGCTGTTGGTCTTTCACTGCTGTCGGAACCAATCACTGTCAACTTACCAGTTCACCCAGCAGAAACCCCTTCCCTCACAGTTCCGTAGGTCAGAAGTCCGGTAGGGATCTTGGCGACTGAAATCTCGGTGTGGGCAGACTGCCTCCGCTCTGGAAGCCCGAGGCGAGAATCCGTTTCCGGCTCCTTCAGCAGCTGGAAGAATTCACTTCCTCAGGGCAGGAGGACCAAGACACCTTTTCTCCCCAGCTGTACACTGAGGGCCGTCCCGGGTTCTAGAGGCCTCCTTATGGTCCCCTTCCTCCACTTCCATAGCCGGCGCTGGGGAAGGCCCGGCTCCCTCTCACAGCACCTGCCTCTGACCCAGCCAGGGAGTTTTCCAATTTTAAGGAAACGGAATTAGATCAACCTCATCAGATAGCGCGGATCATCTTTCCGTCTCCAAGTCTCAGGCTCCAGGCCCCAAGAGGCGCACATCTTTGGGGAGGCCATTATCCTACCCACAACACTCACCTGGAGACTTACCTTGTGTTTCTTCGGCAGGAATATCGTACAAGTGGGGCCGTGTGTTCAGGGGACCCTGTCAGGCGCTGGAAGATTTTGCTTTGTTCAGTTACAGATGATGTTTTCTTGGACGGCTTGATGAGATCCGCTTTGCCCCCCGTCAAGTTCCCGATTTCTCCTTTGCAATTAAGCAGCGGTTTGGAAGCGGGTAATTTGAGACCAAACATCCTGGTCCCATCAGACTTTTTTTTTTTTTTTTTTAAGATTTTATTTATTTATTTGACAGAGAGATCACAAGTAGGCAGAGAGACAGGCAGAGAGAGAGAGGAAGAAGCAGGCTCCCTGCCGAGCAGAGAGCCCGATGTGGGACTCGATCCCGGGACCCCGAGATCATGACCTGAGCCGAAGGCAGCGGCTTAACCACTGAGCCACCCAGGCGCCCCCCCATCAGACTTTTAATTCATCAGTTTCTCTGTCGGTTCAGACTCACGGTTTCCTGTTTTACTCGATGGCCGCAGTCCACGGCTAGCGCTCTCTTCCGTTCCCCTCGTCTCCCCGGACCTGTACCTCGGGAGCCCTCCGCCGGCTTCTGGGTCCTTCGGTGTGTCCCTGTCATTACCTGAGCACCTTCTTGCTTTCTTGCTCCGTAAGATGTCCCCCGCTCATCTTGGCCTTTGCTGCCGTCAGTCATTTCTCCAAGGAGCCCTGGTTCCTTCCAGGGGAGAACGGTACTAGAAGCCAAGATCTGCGCCCCAGTGTGCTCACAGCCACGGGATGCCGCTGCTCCTGGGCACCGCAGCGGACTGAGCTGGGAGGCTGGTGTGTACGGTCCACGCACTCACGTCCCGACGTCTCCCAAAGCCCGTCTGCGTGTATTGAAAGCCCCAAGTCCCCGGCAGGACCTCCAAACATTCCCGGAGGTCCCGGGCCTGGAAGTCCCCCTTCTGCGTTCGTAACTCCTACATGATGCTGTCCCGCCTCGTTGGGCTCCAACACCCTGCCCTTGGCTGCCTCACCCCCACCCGGCCCCCGCCCCATCCACTCCGTTCTGCGAGACCTCCCCACCCCCGAGCCCCTGCAGGCTCGGGCACTCCCTTCATCCTGCCCCACTGACATTTTTAGGACTGAAGTGTACGTCGGGCACAGGAAGAGATGAAGAAAGGAAGCCCCGTGGCTATTTTGGACCCGGCACCCCGTCCGCAGGGGTGGACTTTACTATGCCCCCGTGAGATCAGTCGCCACAATTGATGGGATGCCCGTGTCCCATGGGAGGCATCTGTGGCTTCTGGAACACAGAGGCTGTGTGACCTCAGGCACATTCATGAACCTCCCTGAGCCTGCCCTGGGGTCCCCACCACTGAAGTGGCAGCTCCCAGGGCAACAACTTTCCGTTGGGTTTCTGGAGGCAACAGCTGTGGGCACTGTCTGGGGAAGGTGGAGGCCGGATGTGGGTCCCGACACCAGGGACTGCCAACCTCTATGTTCAAAGAGAGAGGGATGCTGACACTTGTCTGTGCTGAGGTGAGGGTCCTATCCCTCCCCTGCGGGGGACGGGGTGCCGCCTTGCGCAGGTTGTTTCTCTAACCCCTCCTTCCCCTCCAGCTCCCCCAACCTTGATCCTCAACAAAGAAATACAGGGGCCCAGCGGGGTTCCGTCCACATGGAAGCTGTGGCTGCTTCTGAGAAGGGTCTGGGAGAGCCAGCGGCCGGCAGACCCCGGGCCAGGGAGCAGAGTCTGTCCTCCGTGTTTGTGAGTGGACAGTGGAGCCCATGACCCCACTCGAGGCTACCCTGTGAGGGGCACATAACGTCCCAGGGAGCACTGGCCCCTTCTCTCCCCGAGAGCATCTTCATTGGACAATTCTCTGCTTTTTCATCTGCCTCCAGCTTCCAAATTGGTGGAAAGACGGGAGGGAGGCAGGGATGCGCCTCGGAAGTCAGCGCAGGGACCGGGACCCAGGTGGAGGACTTGGGCTGTGCCGTGTGGGGGAGCCTTGCGTGGGGCCTGGCAGGCAGGGCTTCTGCGTTCACTCCAGCCCAGTGGCTGCACCGTCTAGAAGCCACAGTTCCCATCCCCCACCCCAGGGGGATCCCCCCTTCCAGACTGCCTGCATCAAATCCAGGGAGGTGCTCTGTGGAGGGATGGGGGAAGCCGCGACCTGGTGGCTCCGTCCCTGCCCCCTGCCGTTTATACAACCCACAGCCGCAACACTGACGAGAGTCCCAGCAGACAGGAGGAGACGTCATTTAGTATCCCCGTGACGGGTGCCCATTGGAATCCTCCAAGCCCGTCCTACAGCTCGGGGCAGCCAGGGCCCCACGGAATCCTGAGATGCAACCCCCTCCCAAGCACACACACTTGGCCTTGGTCTTGGTTTCCTGGGTGGGGGCAGGGTGGAGGCCCCTGGCTCTTGATGAGGTTTGAGCAGTGGCTCAGATGTGGTCCCTCCCCCAGCCCTGGGTGCCTCCCCATGTCCTCTCCTCCGATTATTTCCCGGGCCCCTTCAGGAGAGGAGGGGAGGCCTGTGAGATGGGAGAGCCCCAGGCAGGCCCCAGGTGAGCACATGCCCTCTTCCTGTCGGGACCCCCAGGTTGGAGATACCCAGAGCCCAGATGGGGCTGGGTGTTGGGGGCTGGGTGGCCCAGCTTTGGGGGTCCGTCCTCGTCTCCAGGTCCAGAAGCTGTTACCCCAGCGTTCTTCCCAGAGCTCAGACTGTGGTCACCCCCTGGTGGCTTGGGTTCTGGGAGTGGGGCTGAGGCCCAGGCTGTGCTGAGCAGGCCGGGCTCTGGGGAGGGGACGACAGGAGAGCTGCTCTGGCCCCGGGCTGCGCGGGCCTGGGCGATCCAGGGGTGGGGGCGTGGTGGCAGCGTCTGCCTCGGGTCTCAGACACTGGTCACCCCTGCATCCAGACGACTCTCGCTGGGGAGGTGCACCCCCATCCCAGCCTGGCCCCAGTGCCCTCCCTCTGCCCTCCTGGGGGCCTTGCTGAGGAGACTACACCACGGTGCCTGTGGGGGGGACGGCCAAGGGGAGTTTCCCACAGTTAAGTCCGACGGGGCGGTGAGCCGTGGCTGTGCTAGATTACAGCCCTCCAAATTCTTGTGCACAATGCTAGCCCCAGTGCCTTGGAATGGGTCCTTATTTGGAAATAGGAGCCTTGCAGGTAGAATTGCTTAAAATGAGAATGGTGGGCCCTAATCTGGTGACTTGTTAAAAAAAAAAAAAAGGCTCCAGGTTGGACAGAGAAAGCACACGTGCACACGTGTGAAGACGGGCCGAGATCGGAGCGATTCACCTGCAGGCCGAGGGTCTCCGGCGGCGTCCGCACTGGGAGATGAGGACCACCTTCTCCCACTGGAGGAACGGAACACCAACACCTTGAGCTCAGACTTCTGTCTCCAGACCCAGGAGGTAAGGGAGCTCTGTGGTTGGAAGCCCCCGGTTTATGAAACTTTGCAACGGCAGCCCCAGGACCGCCCTGGGTGGCCTGCGGCCTGCCCGACACTCCCAGGTTTCAGGCCCTGCTGCCTCCTCCCCTGCTCTGCCCGCCCTCCTCTCCCCTGCCATCCCTCCTCGCTGCCCTTGGCCGCCCTGGCCGCCCACGCCGCTGCACACCCCTGCGGGGCCGGTTCACAGCACCACCTAATTGGCCGCACTCGACTGGGAGATCCCCAGGGGTTCGCCTGACGAAGGCATGTGCGGAGGAGAAACCTGCCCCAATTCCAGCAGGTGCCGGCAGCTGAAGAAGTTAGGGAGCCCCCCACAGACCCTTCCTGCTCATCCTTACCTCCGACCCTTCCCGCCCCGTGGGAAGGCCCCTCGGATCCCGGAGCCTGGCCTCTCTGCTGCGCTTGGGGAGGCCTGTGACATGAGACTAGCCTTCTCCAGCCTCTCCAGCCTCTGCCCTTGTCTGGAGCGTCGGCCGGCCCAGTGGGCACGGGGCCCACGGAGGCCCGGAGTTCCTGCCAGGCTCCGCTCGCACAGAAGCACGCTGGGTCCTGGGATCCGAGGCCCCTCTGCCCTTTTGCCCAGAGCTCTCTTCTCCTGGAGCAAATTCTAGGACTAGAGGGCATCCGGCTCAACACTGGCGGCCTCCCCCATTCTTAGAGCTTTCTGGTCGGCACTGCACAAGGTCTGCTCAGGGTGGGAGTGGGGGGTGCTAGGGGGACTGGGGGGGCTGCAGTGACCAGAGCCTCTGAGGAAGGGTGTGAGTGGGCAGCCCCTCGAGACTGCTCGGAGGTCCGAGGCCGTCATTCCACGGTGTCCCCAGCATCTTCTCACGGGGGGAGGAAGGGGCACAAAGGGGCAGGCCTGGTCGGGGCAGAGCAGAGGGGCTGGGGTTCCCACCTGCCTCCCTCCCCCCCCGTGCTTCTCGGCGCTGGCACTGAAGAAGCAGGACCCTTCCCTCCCAGCTGTGGGAGGGCAGAAAGGAAAGTCCTCCCGAAAAGCTTTCTCACTCCTTTTCCAGCCCCAAGAGTGGAAGCCATGCTGAGGCTGGAGTCGGGACGTCGGTGACTCTGGCGATCCGTGGCGCTGGGACCCGGGTCCTGGGGCAAGACCAGGCTCAGCAGAGTGGAGAGAGGCACCCTCTCCTGGGGCCCCAGTTTTCTTACCCGTGGAATGGCCGATCAGACCAGAGCGTCCACGTGGCTCCCATCAGTTGTCTCCTGGATGGCCACAGTCTTCTCCGCACTGAGGAGCTTCTACTCGGGTCAGAGAGCACGCAACAGCCATGGCCACTCCAGAAGGGCCAAGCAGCCGTGGCAGCCCCGGTGGGGCAGGCATGGGGTGGGGAGGTCTGGGGGATCCCCGCCCACCTTCCTCTCCGGCCACTTCAGTGGGAACTGCCCATTGTACACTGGCCCACCTGGGTGGCCCCCAGAAGTGGGGAGACCTCCCCAGACGGATCCTCTCCCAGGGCAGCGACCCGGGGATCAGGGCTATCGCGGTCTCCCCTGAAAGGTGTGCCCCCAGCTGGGCTTATCCAGAGAGCACAAAGCCTGCGGGCCCCGCCCAGCCCCCAGGGAAGGCCATGACCCACAGTGGATGAGAGGAGACCCATGGTCCTGCCTTTCATGGGACATCCCTTTCTGGGGAAGTCCTTCCCTTGCCCTCAGGATACCAGAGCTCCCCCAGGTGGCCCCAGTGGACCCCGAGTGATGAATTACTGCCTTCCCTGTGCTGGGTTGGGAGCCAGGGCCCTGATGGGGGAGGTGAGGGGGACGCAGCTGGGAGCCCTGGGGCACGGTTGGGCCGCATCCAGGCTCCCCCATCCAGCAGCTGCAGCCCCCCAGGCTCCCTGCACCCATGGCTGTCCTGACTGTGAGCGGGACAGTGGGCCACGGGGAGTTATGCAGGAATGTGACATGCCCAGGCGAGGGACAGAGCTTCCGAGAGCGTCCCCAGCTGTGCAGAGGCCTGGGCAGATGGAGCCTGGGTAACTCGAGCCTTCGGCAGCCTGGGGGAGACAGAATCAGGCAGCGCAGGTGGGAGGTGTGGGACGTGCTGTCCCTGGAGGCCCTGGGGGGAGGGTGGGGGCGGGGCCCGGGGAGGGTGGCCTTCCTGGGGGCAGGGGTCTGGCCAGGCCCCCTGAATTCGAGTTCCCAGAGGGCTGTGTGGCCTCAGGTCCCTCCCGTGGTACAGAGTGGTCTCTGGCTCTAATGCCCCCGCAGGAGCCCCACCCGGCACGGCAGGGGAGGGGGCCTCAGCCTTCTCCCCGCAGACCATAAGCTCCCCCACCCTCAAGCCAGCGGCTGGACCAGGATCTCCACCACCTCCGTCTCCTTTCCTGAAATGAGGCGCTCCCCTCCCACTCCCAGGGCTGAGACAGGACATGGAGTCCCACAAAGGGCCCGGTGTCCCTCAGCCCCCACTCCCAGCGCAGCCCGTCCCTCCCTCCGGAGGTGGCCGTGGGGGCCCCACTACCGTCTCTGCAAGTGAAAGCCAGCCTCGTGTTTGGTGGCCCGCAGGCCTCGTGCCAGGCCAGGGCCGGTGTCAGGGGTGAAGCAGGCCCCGCATGGGAAGCAGCAGGTGTGTTTCCCACAGGGGCACGGTCCCTGCCGGCTGGTGTCATTGTCCCTGCTGTTCGGGTGCCCAGACAAGCACAGATGAAGTCTGCATAGAACACAGGTGAGTTCCTGAAATTCCAGGCTGGGGTGGGGGTTGGGGGGGCTCTGAGCCCAAGTTCAGTCTCCCATGGCACAGCCAGAGCCCCCAGGGGTGGGGCCTGATGACAAAGATCCCCCAGACTCAGTTTCCTGGCTCAAACCCCTCCAGTTGTCCCCCTCTCCTGGTGTGGAAGGTGGGTGTGTCTTGAGAAAAGAGGGCCCGGCCTCTTGCCCCCAGGCCAGGAGGGACGTGGGTGGTCACAGCCCCGTTCTGCAGATCAGGGGGTTCAAAGTGCACAGTGGCTATTCCACACCGTTTTATCACGGCTCGGTCCAGCCCTCTGTCCCCTCCTCTCTGCGCAGATGACGAACTACCCTGTGCTCAGCATTCTGGAGGCATGGAGGGAGGCCCAGTCTGGTGAAGACAGTCACAGGACAGAGCCTCAGGGAGCTGTCCCCACCCTTCCTGGGGGCCTCCAGCCCCGAACAGGGGCTCTTGAAAGGAACCCTTTGTGTGTTGAGCTCCTGGGGGGGGCGCTGAGCCACAAGGTCACCTCCGTCCCCCAGCTGACGCGGGGGTGGGGGCGGAAGTAACCCCAGCAGGTGGCTCCTGAGAGGGGCGCAGGCCAGGCCTTCCTCACGCTGCGCGCCCAGCCACAGGGAAGAGCAAGGGCAGGGCCCACGACACGCTGCGGACAGTGCCCGGGAAGGTGGGAGAGGCCAGAGCTTCCCTTCTCCGTCCTCCGTCCCTGGCGGCGGTGTTTGCTCTTTAACGCTATTCTAAGTACAGAAAGTGGACAGCTCTTGGCACACGTTTCCTGCTCACTCTCACCTCGCGCTATGCCGTTCTGCACCCCAAGTGCGGGCGGGAGCACTGAGGCCACGCAGTCCCCCCGCGCCTGGCGTCCAGGCTCCTGGGTTTCGTTACCAGCCCCAGGGCACGCACAGTGCGGAGCTGGGCCGGCTGTTTGCCTGCTGCTCCATCTGCATCCGGGAAACAGGGCAGGGAGGGCCTGGGAGGGGGTCTGGCGGCCCCACTGTCCCGTCCCCTCCCGGGCATCGGCACGGTTCTGGGGCGAGGGCTCGGCGGGCAGGGAGGGCACCACTGAGAGCGCGTGTGGCGGCCCTTGCTCCCGGTGCTCTTGCTACACATCACCCCTCCCGTGTTAGGAGGCATCTCTGGTTCTAAGGGGAAGTGTGGCCCCAGAGGCTGTGGAGCACCGCCCCCCCCCCCGGCTTCCTTGCAACACACTTACCTTGTGTTCACTTTGGGGATCTCATCTCAGGGGCACCCCCAGATCTGCTCCTGGGGCTTCTTGGACTGCCTGCAGGCGTGCGGCACAGCAGGGACACCCCGGACGCAGTGTCTCTTCCACTTTTCACCTGCCCCAGGGTCCCCCGCAGAGCACCCAAGCTAGAAGTGGACGTTCTTCAGGATTTCAAGACAACGACAGACCACGGGGCCCTTCTGTGCATGGGGCCTGTGCAGTCCCCCTGTTTCTTGGGAGATTTTTGCTAAAATGCCAGCAGCGGTCCGAGGCTGGGACCGGTGGCTGCTGGGAGGAGAAAAGCCTGGGGCCGGGCCCGGGGCTCCTGCGGGATCTCAGGCAGTGCCTTAGAGGTCGGTGTTGGGAGTTGGGGTGCCTTAGCGACTTGGCATGCCGCATCCTATCGGACCCCTGCCGCTAGTGCAGTGGCCACGGCCACCTAAGCACAAGACTGTCGATGCCTCTCCCGTCTGTAGGCAGACTGGGAAGGAGCCTCTCCTGTCCGGAGTGCAACTCCGGACGCACCTCCTGGCCCCCAACCCTGTTCCCTGACCTCCTCGAGCCATGCGCCTTGGAAAAACCGAAACGTCCCTGGTCTCTGCCTAGCAAGCCCGTATTCCCTACCATGTCGAAGCTCCGTCTCCTTCTGGGAGCTTCCCTGGACCTCTCCTCCCGCAGCTGGGTTCTGCCTGCCCAGAGCCCCCTGGACTTACATGCTGTCGTCTCTTCCCCTAGATTAGAACCAATAAAGGGCTCTTGTACCATTGTGGCCTCGGTGCCTAGCACCAGGCCTGGAATAGGGTTAGTGCCCTATTCAGGAAAGTGAGGAGGGAGAGGTAGGAGTAGATAAGCATGGGTGAGTGGACGGATGGACAGATGCGTGGGCGGAAGGGGGCAGATGGATGCCAGGGCAGAGGGGTAGATGGGTGTGTGCGTGTGTGGATGAACGGACAGATGGGTGAGTGGGCTGATGGGCGCCGTCCCCTCCCCTCACGGTGGAATCTGAAGACCCAGCCTTGGGTCCTGTGTCAGCCAATGCTTTCAGTCAGCTTCTGGCGACAGCAACCAGCGCGGTTCTGCCCATCAGTCAGGTTGAAGGGGTAGTGGAAGCTCTCACTGCTGAAACGGGCGGCTGAAATGTGGGCTTGGGAAGAGGAGAAGCAGGAGGGCGGCCCCGCCTGGACAGGACACCCGGGCAGCTACACCAGGACGACTCTGCCCGTGTCTTCACCTGGTGACCCGGTCAGGGGTCAACACCCAGAGCCGGGGAAAGTCTGTCTGCCGATGGTTGGGTCACACACGTGTCCCGGCTGCCGGGGAGGCTGAGCCCAGGGTCTGGGTTTCCCTGCGGGATCAGAGGCTAGAGAGCTGTGCGGGGTCGCCGCCTGCCAAGAATCATGCACGGCCCCTGCTAGTCTCAGGGGCAGAGGCCGCTGCTCAGGAGCAGGTGTGCCCGGAGCATCTGTCCCTGGAGCCCCCAGTGGGCTGCGCTTGCAGCTCCCACCTCACAAAACCATGCGGAACCAGGGGTGATACAGAGAAGACCCCATGGCCCCCGGTTCCCAGAATTCTCTTTGGGAGGGGTGGGGGGTAGCCACTGGCAGAGGGGGCGGGGCAGGGCCCCGTGGCGCTGAGCAGTCCCCACTCGGAACGTCCGCGGAGAGTCTCTGGATGTGTTGTGCATCGCTTGCAGAAGGTTGCAAGCCCGACAATCGTACACAAAAGGTCCTCGTCATTTCGGGAGGCAGCTGCTGAGGGACTCCTTCCTCCAGAGGACATGGGGAAAGAGGGGCCCCTTGTCCCCAGGATGCCCTGAGAGCTCAGCTACGGCAACGAGGAAGAGCCCGCTTTGAGGAACAAGAGTGGACTCAACACGCAAGACACACAGTTACCCGGGGCACCCTCCCTTGCAAGCCAGGAGGCGAAGGGACCAAGGGACGGGCTCCCCGCCAGGATGTGGCCCCAGGATGCTCACAGGGCAGGAGTGGGCTTGCCCACCCGCCAGAATCCAAAACACCCCAAGAAGGCCCGTCTTGGGAAACACGGTGACGGCCCCGCGCCCCGTGTCCCAGGCGAGCTCTGTGGAAAGCGGCGCCCAGGAGGGGCAGGGGCGGGACTCCCTTCGGTCAAGAGACGTCCTCCAGCCGGGCCTGGACACTCCGCGCAGCCCCGTGGAGGGCAGCTTGTGAACAAAGACCAGGTAAGGACATAAATCAGCCGCGGGATCACATTTCCTGCTCTGAAAGGTTCTGTAAAACACGGGAGAAAATTGACCTGTCAGGGGGATAGATGGGCCGCGATAGTGGCCGCCAGCGGGGGGCCGGGTCCTCGGGCAGCCTCCGGGTCCCGCCTGCGCAGAGTGCCCTGGTCCTGCTGGGGGCTGGGCGCCTGTGACCTGGGGCCGCCCCTGAGCAGAGGCCGGGCAGGGGAAGAACTGGCACATCCACCAGGCGGCCCTGGTTTGGGTGGGGGGCGCTCCTCACCCCCCAACCCCCAGCTTGCCCTGACGGAGGAGGCCCAGCCGTGGAGCCGTCAGGCTATAAAACGGATGGAGACCAGAGACGGTGTCAGCAGACAGCTCGAGTACCTTTTACAAAATCTAATCTCTTTTTATTTCCCTCCCCCTCTCCCTCCCCAACCTCCAGTCACCCCTCCCCCTTCCTGCAGCACAGGCTGGCGGTGACCTTGATGCCTGGACCTTGGTGTGGGACAGCTGGAGCCCTCAAGGTCGCCCTCATCACCTTGGGGGGCTCTGTGTGGGAAGGGCACGGCGGACACAGAGCCTGGGCAGGCTATGGCCCCATGGCCGGGCACGCCCCCCACCAAGGTGACCCCTGCACCTGCAGCAGCCTGAGAGGGGACCAGCCCTGGAAGGCTCAGACCACCCAGACCTAGACCCTGCGGCCGCCTGCTGCTCCCGGGAGCTGGGCCACCCACATCCTCCTGACGGTCTTCCAAAGCCTGGACCACGGCTCCCCAGAGCCCCAGGGCTCAGCCAGCCTTGCGCTACCCATCTGGCCCCCTCTGGCTGCCAGACCATGCCCACAGAGCTCCCAGGGCCTGAGGAATCCCAGGTCACGCTCTGTTGGGGGCGGGGGGGGTGCTAAGAGAAATGAACGGAGGGGCCGAGCCCTGAGCAGAACCAGGGAGAGGACCACGGCAGAAGCAGGGCCTGCGACAGGCTCCTGGGAAGATGCAGACATTCTCCCCTCCGGGGGGCCCAGCGTCCCAGCTGCTCAGCCAGGCGAGCGCAGGAGCCGGCCCAGCCTGCACGGCTCTCAGGAAGGTGCCCCAGGTGGCAGAGAGGCTGGGCAGGACCCCGAAAAGAATGAGGGGGTAGGTCGGGTGTGGGGAACAGGCAGGCGGGAGCCAGGGAGGCCCCCATGCCGGCCCACACGGCCAGCCGGGGCCCAGCAGCTGCACCCACCTTCATCCCCCGATCTGTGCGGACAGTCTGCTCGGGGCAGGATGGGCATGGGGTGCAGAGGTGGAGAGGATGAACCCTGGGCTGCCCCAGGGAGGACCCCCGCTTCTCAGCCGATCCGGGGGCTGGGGTCCTAGACTCTCCACACAGGGAAGCTGGCCCCCAAGCTGGCCCTCACTCGGGCACTGCCCCCCCCCCACCCCCGGGCTGCCCAGGCACAGCTGGTCCTGGGGAGTTTCCTGAGACCCGCCTGACCCAGGTCCTCAGGTCTGACCCCGTGGGCCTGACTGACGGCAGATGGGTCTCCATGCCCTTCCCGAATCTGCTCCAGAACAATGGCCCTTTCAGGCCACTCACTGGCAAGGGCAGGTCGGCCTGGCGGCCTGTGGCCCGGCAGTGAGCGGACAGATGACTGATAAGGAAAACAGAGCAAGGAGACGCCGGATCCAGTCCCAAGGGAGGCGGAATCCCCCCACTTCCCCAGAGGCCTGGGGTGCTGGGCCCCTAGGGGCGGGAGGGCAGCTAGGGAAGGCTGGACCGGCCCCTCTCTGAGCTGTCCTCCATCCTTAGGGTTCTGGGGGTCGAAAGGGGGTCCCTGTGCGGGGAGCACTGGTCCGGGGTGAGGCTACAGGCGGGGTGGGGTGCTCCCTCTTTGCAGGGTCTCCCCCAGTTCCCCTCCCCAGCCCAGCGGGGACTCCCACACCCTGCCACGACCCCCACTGCGGGCTCTTCTCCAGCCAGGACTCTGCAGTCCAGCCCGCATGTCTGCCTCTCGGCCCAGGAGCACACGGCAGCGAGCGGCAGGCCCCCGGGGCGTGGGGGTGGGCAGCGGAGGTGGGCGCAGAGGCTGCCGCTCCCACACACGCACACACGCGTGCCCACACTGACGTCCGGGCACCTGACCCGTCCCACCCTGGCCGTGGACCCCGGGCTGCGGGCCGTCCGACTGCTGTGGCTGCTTCAGCTCCAGAGTCGGGGTGCTCGTGGGCGACGGAGGTTTTGAGGGGCTGAAGTTCACACCGGTGTCCCCACGGCGCGATCACCCAGGGGCTGGCCACGCGGAACCCCGTCCAGGTCACAGCGGCCTCTCTCTGTCTCTGTGCCTTGTCCCTCCTCCCTCCCTGCCACTGTCCCTACGGCCAGGCCAGCGCAGGAAACCTCTGGCGACCAGACCCTAGAGCCTGTCCCGGGCAGGTCCCTTGCTGCGTGGATCTCATACCCCAAGGGACAAAGGGGTTGATTCTTTGGGGGGTCTTGTATTGTGGTCTAAACCTTCACTCTGCCGGCCCCGGAGGGGGCCCTGGCCTGTGTCTCGGGGTCACCCATGCCCTGCTCAGCCTGAGTCTCCCCAGGTTTTATATTCCCTGGCTTGAGGCCTGGCCCTGTGTCCCTCGACATCGTGCCTAGCGACTCCCTGTCTGACGGCTCCTGTGCCCTCCGTGCCCCAGCCCACCCCTCCTCCTCTAGCCGCCGCCTGGAGTCCTTGATACTAAGCTCCAGATCCGGGCTGGCCCAGACACAGGCTTATGTAGGACAGACCTCGGCTCCCGGGGGGCGGCTGGCAGAAAAGCAGGTTAGAGCCAGCCAGCCCAGAGCCGCGGGGCCCACAGAAGCAGCAGCTCGTAAGAACCGTCAGGGAAGGCGGGTGCGGCTGGGCCGCCGGACCCCGGGCGAACGGAAGGGCAGTCCGTCGGGCAGGCATCGGTCTCTACCCCGTTCAGTCCCCAGTTTGGGCGGTGATTTATTTTAAATACTTCATTTTCCTATTTCTCAAAAAAACTAAGTTTTCCAGCCGGAACGAGACAAAGAGAAAGCTCGTGAAGGCCGCGAGGGCAGGTGCCCACTATGAGGGGCACATGTGGGTCCCCGCCCGGGGGCAGGGGGAGGACGTGCGGAGCAGAGAATGATCTGGGAATAAAGGGCAGGGGCAGGGCGTGGGGGGCCTCTGGGGCCGGGGAGACCAGCAGGTCCTGGGGCGGCCATGTGGCAAGGGGGAGCCGGTGGCCGTCCTCCTCATGGTCTCACAGGGGCTGAGAGCTGGATCCCCCCCGCCCCCGGGTCCCCCAGCCTGCCCGCCGCTGACCCCAGGCCCCCAGCAGAGCCGGACAGGCCCGCCGCTCCCCTCCCCAGACACACCTCTCTCTCCCACAAAATAATTTAATGCAACTTAATGGGTTGAAGTTGATGTAAAAATTACAGGCGTGTGGGGGTGGGCTGGGGTGGGGGCCTCGCAAGAAATCTTTTTGAAAATATAATTGAGTTAATGGAGGCATAACTGTGTCTCGTTTTGGGGGTAATTGGCCTGCTTTTTGTCACTCTGTCCATTTACATACTCCTGTTTTCTTTTCTCTATTGATTTTTTCTTTACAAAGTGGGCCGCTTTACTGCAATTTTTAAAGCCCCAGTGATGAATAAAAACCTCATTTTCCCACTCATTAAGACACAGGAATTAGCGGGGCTCAGGGCCCCACCAGCCAATTTGTGTAACAATCCTGGTCTGCCTTATTTTGGCTGAGGCTGGGGGGCTGCCGCTGAAGGCCGAGGGGTTCAAAGGCAGCCAGGCGGGCGAGCCGATTTCCGGGAGGCGGTCCCGGGGCGAGGGGCACCTCCGGAGGGGTCCACATCCAGGGGAAGGAAGCGGAGGACTGGAGGCCGCCCAGACGTCCACAGCCTCCACTGCCCGGGTCCCCTAGACTGTGACCTCGAGATGCCCCTCCCCAACCCGGCCTTCCTCCCCTGCCGAAGGGGCCTGGGCCCCGCCCTCACCGGCACCTGCCTCCTTGTGGCTGGTGGTCCAGACGCCCCACCCACCTGCCTTGGACGCAGACCAAGGTCACATTTCCTAAAGAAATATTTTTTTAATTATAAAATCCGTATACACGGAAAACCAATGAATCCAACTGCGCGATGGGCTGGGAAGAACGTAGCGTGTCCCAGCACCCTGGGTTTCCGGAGGCGACATCCAGGAACGGCCCTGTGCCACCGCAACTCAGTTGTTTTGTTTCTCGGCCCCCAGGGGCTTCCCAGGCCTCGGGACTTCGGGTGCTAGTCCGGGACGGTCCGGGACACCGACGTTCCGCTTCCTGGTGCTCAGCCGGCCGGCGCCTGCTGGTTGACTCTCATTTCCCAGCGTACCGAGTGTTGCTGTGCACGGGCCCCTCGCATCATCTTCGTGCCCTTGTGCGAGCCCGTCTGGAAGACTCAGTTCCTGGAAGAGAAACTGCTAGGCGAAAAGGCAAGCGTGTTTCAAATTTAGATTGTTCTTGCCAAATTGCCGGCAGGCGTGGGCCAACATAGCCCCCCCGCCCCACCGCTAGTGTGAGAGCTTCACGCCTCTTGGCACAGCTGGACTCCCCCCCCAGCTGTTTTGACCCCCATCATCTGACAGGGGACAGCTAGTATCCTGGTGGGGTTTTATTTTATTTTGTTCTATTTTAATCTTTAGTAACATATGATTTAGATACAATAAAATGCACCCATTTTAAGTGTACAGTTCGATGACTCTGGACAATGTCTACAGGCATGCCACGGCACCACAATCAAGACAGAACGTCCCAGAGACCCAGGACATCTCTTCGTGCTGCTTTCCAATGGGTCGCACACCTGATGGCAGCCCCCGCGGGCCCCATCCCCTTCCTGTCGCTCTGGGATGGTTTCGCCCTTTCTAGAATTTCCTGTAGATGGACTCGTGCAGGGGGCACCTGGGGGCTCAGTCGGTAGAGCCTCTGCCTTCGACTTGGGATCGAGCCCCCTGTCCGGCTCCCAGCTAGCGGGGGCCTGGTTCTCCCTCTACCCCTACCCCCTGCTTGTGCACGCTCCCTCTTTCTCAAATAAAGAAATAAAAGATCTTTAAAAGATCTTATTTACTTATTTGACAGAAAAAGATAGCTCATGAGCCAGGGGAGCAGCAGACAGAGGGAGTGGAAGAAGCAGGCTCCCCGCTGAGCGGGGAGCCCGTCATAGGGCTCGATCCGAGGACCCTGAGATCATGACCTGAGTCAAAGGCAGAGGCTTAACCCAGTGAGCCACCCAGACGCTGCTCGATAAAATTTTTTTAACAAATGGAATCATGCGGAAGGCACTGGCTCCCACGCTCAGCCCAGCAATTCTGAGGCACATCGGGGTTCTTAATGAGGTGTGTCCTCCTGTTGTGGGCTGGTGACCATGGCCTGGGGGACCATGTTTGTGGCAGGTCCCTGTGGCTGGACATCTGGGCTGTTCCAGGCGGGGCTCTTAAGGAACTTTCCGGGGTAAGGCTGCACGTGAACATGTGTTCTCCCCTGGATGGACGCCACGGACTGGAACGGTTGGGTCGCGTGGAACTTCCCTGGCCCCGTCACGCCGCGGCCCCCCCGCCACAGGCTCTCCGTCCCCGGCTCTGCGGCTCTCCGCTGGGAGCTGTGTGGCCCAGTCTCACAGAGGTTCCTGTCTGCGTTTCCTGATTAGTCTGCTGCCTTTCGACATTTGTTAATAACGACGCTTTTATCAGGCAGAAATTTCAAAGCATTTTGTGTAATAAGTTTCTCTTTCTGTCGGTGGTTTGGGGTTTTGTCGGTTTCCCTTTAGTCCCCAGTCGTGATGGCTTCAGGCCCCAGAAATGAGCCCCTCAGGCTGATCCCCTCTTACTCTTAGGGGTTTCCAAAGTGCCAGACCCAGGCTCACAGCCCCCCACCGCCCTCCTCTCCAGCCACACCGGGCCCACCAGGGAGAAGCAGCACAGAGACAGACATCAGTGCCCTCCCCTTCCAGGGACACCAACACCCACACCAAGGGTCCTGTCCTGCCATCTGACGGTCACTCCTCTGACCACAGGCCCCATACCCCGGTGGAAGCAACTGGTGAGCCGCAGGCACCCTCAGAGCGAGCCCACGGGCAGTGGCTGGGGCTGGAGAGACAGAGCCGGGTGCGGGCCAGTGCGCAATGGGCGCAGGGAGGGATGTCCTGACCGGGTCAGGCCTGACCAGTGGGTCAAAGCTGCCTGTTCCTCCAGGGTTCAGGGGACCCCACCTCCGTCCCCTCTTCTTCCTGGCACACAAGTGTGGCCAGGTCACCATGGGCTCTGCCCGGCCAGGGTCTGTTCCACGGCCTGCTCCCCCTTCCCGGCCAGGGCCCCCCACTCCCAGGCAGACCCCCGGGGAGAAGCCCCTCTCCACTCATCCCTCCTCCTGTCACACCTGCTCTGCTGAACCTTTCACTCAAGCTCCGGTCAGCTGCCTCCCAGCAACTCCCTGACACGGGGCCAGGGGTACTCCAGGGTCCCTCACTGTGGCAGGGAGAATGGTGTCCACCCAGAGCCTCCGAACGTGGCCTGATGTAGAGTAGGGCCTTTGCAGATGTGATTAAGGTAAGGATCCTGAGAAGAGATCCCCCTGGGGTAGGCGACCCCTACAGCAGCGGCGGGCGTCCTTGTAAGGAGACGGCAGGACACACCTCATGCAGGGAAGAGAAGAGAGCCACAAGCCAAGGCGTGCCGGGAATGGCCCGGGAACGGGGGCAGAGGCGAGGCGGGTCTCTCCCCCAGAGCCACAGACGGACCAGCCCTGTGGCCTCCAGAGCTAGGAGACAATCACGTCCGCTGTTCAAAGCCACTGACTCCGTGGTCCTCTGTGATGGCAGCCCCGGGAGACTAGCACCCTTGCTGGGGGGCCCCTGTGTACCCCCTAAGGCAGGTCCTGAGCAAGAGCCCCATGGCCCCCGGGGAGGTGACCCCAGAATGTGGGGACACAGGGAAGCCTGATACAGATGCCCTGACAGGGGCCGGCACGTGGGTGCCTGGGCTGCATCCCCCATGGGTCAGAAAAGTCCCATGAACGCTCACACCTGGGGACACCGGTGACCAGAGTGGACATGTGCTCAAGAAGCCCACACTTGGCGTGCTGGGACCATCCCCTGGACTCGGTGGGCAGACGGGTGTCAGCAGCCTCTGCCTCTCAGGAAACAAGCTCCTGCTCTGGGTCCCTAGTGCACCCCCCGCTCCCCGGGGAAGCACCCACTCCCCCCCCACCGTCATGCTAGAGAGCCCACCAGGCAGACAAAGGCAAAACCAGGGCTGCCAAAACTTCCTGGAAATCATCTGACACTTGGTGCTTCCAGAGGGCCATGATGCGTTCCACGTGGGCCCATTCTCCTGGGGGTGGCTCCCGGCCTTCGCAGGCTCCCAGTCCCTTGCCCAGTGCCCCTGCTGGGACCTCTCCGGATGGCCTGTCCTGGGGGACCCACCCCGCCTGCCTCCACTTCCCCGCACTCTCCTTGGGACACCCTGACCCTTTGTTCTCACGTGTGCCTCCCATGCTGGCTCCCGCAGGTGCTCCCCTTGGAGGCTCCCCCACGTCCACCCTCCTCCCACGTCCCGGCGGCTCAGAGGAAGGACTGGTCCAGCCCCAGTGTGGCCGGTTTACAGGCCCAGCGGGGGCTCTCGCTGTGAGTGCCCAAGTCTGATTCTACACTTTACTGGAAGCAAGCAGTGTCCCCAGCCCCCCGCAGTGAGGCCATGCTGGGGGACAGAGCCTGGCCCCAGCCCCTGAGGACCGAGGGCCGTGGGCCCTGGTTCACGTGGGAGCCACACTGGGCATCAGGACCACCCGGTGCCTCCCCCCGCCCCCACTCCCTACTCCACTCGATCCCCCCCACCCCGCCTAGTCCCCCTTCCCTTCCCCCACCCCAGACAGCCCCAACCTGGCGAGGGAGGGCACCGGCCCAGGGGGACCTGCCGCTGTTAGGTTGGAAGGACGGGGAGAAGGCACCTTCCCAGGACGCGGCAGGGCAAGGACAGCAAGAGGGATGTAGGTGAGACCCTGGGACTGAGCAAGTTGTGGGCAAAGGACACGGGGCGCTTCTCACGTGGCTGCAGGAGGTCCGGCCGGCGGCACCACCCAGCGGGCCTCACCGCCCACCCCGCCCCGGCGAGCCGCAGACTGCCGGCCCACCCACTGTGGCAGGTCCGGGCTCCGCGGTCTGCATCGCTAACTCTAGGCACGGCTGCTGCTGCCAGTCCTGGGTCCACACCGAGAAGGCAATGTCTCCCGTTGTGCCCAACGCTTGCGGCCAGGAGCTCTGCCCACTGCCTGGACCCACCCCACCACACCCGAAGGCTGGGCAGGCCGAGGGACCCCGCACATGACCCACGCGCGGCCTGCTCTGATTGGCTGGCCGGGCCGGGCACCTGCCCCAACCCCAGAAGTCCCACGGTCGGCAGTCTGACCTGCTGACAGGGGGTGTCCCCGAGCCCCACTCTTTCGTCAGAAGGAAACATGCGTGTGCCTCTGCCCTTTCAACCCAGACAGGCGAGCCCCGCACGCTCAGGGAGCTTCCCCTCCACCCTGTGCTGGCGGGGTGAGGACCAGCGATGGGCTGGGCACCCCACGGGGCCTGTCGCAGGGGACCCCTTCTCGCCCGCACAGCTAGGGTTGGAGGGAAACCCTCCCTTCCCAGGCCAGGCCAGGGCTGCCAGTCCAAAGTCTGGGGACAGAGGGGACTCGGTTCCCAGGGGACCCCGTGTGCCGCTGAAGAGGGTCGCTCCTGGAGGAGCCTCACCACCTTTCCTGCTTCCTGTCCCACGCCGGCTCATGTGGGCTCACCCTAGGTGTGCACACGCCCACATAGTGAGGAGCACACAGGGACCCCGACCCAGGCTAGGCCCCCAAGATGTGGCAAACGCCCTAGTAGATTCTGTCCCTGGCCACAGGTGGGACAGGTGCTCCCCACGCTCCAGACACCCTGGGAGCCAGTGAGGGTGAGGGCAGTGGCCAGAGTCCGCTCGGAGCCACGGGGATGCCCGGGACCACCAAAGCCTGGGGACTGTCGGGCTGCGGGGGGAGAGGGGACCACTGACCAGCTGACGTTTCCCGCCCCACACCGCGTGTCTGCTGACAGTGGGTCTCGGTTCTTTGGGGCTGGGAGCCCGGGCTGCTTCCCATCGGCCCCGAGGGGTGCTCTCTGGATGCTTCCCGCCCCAGCTCCGTGAGGCCACAGCCGGGGAGCCGGTGTCTCTCTGCCCTTCGGGGATCCTGCCGATGTGCTCTCCCTGCTGGGCTCCGAGGCTACAGCGGGCCTTGGAGATCTGCTCCGGGGACACCCAGAAAGGAAGGGGCCGGCCAGGCTCAGGACCTTCCGAAAGGCTCTGAGAGGCTCCTACCCACCCGGGACAGGGTCGCTCCTGGCCCTCACACCCCCTCTCTCCTCTGCATTCCTGGGCCAGTCCAGGGGCTCTGGTAGGACACAGACACAGAAACAGGACAGTGACACAGGGCAGGGTCCCTCTGAGAGAGTCATGGAGCCAAGGGCCCAGAGCGACCTCCACAGTACCAAGCCTCAAGTCCCAGAGTGAAGATGGGCCTCCCAGGATGGAGCCGAGGGGAGGCCGAGAAGAGTGGGGTTGGAGGGAAGAGCTGGCTTTCCCCTCTGTGTGCCGGGGGCCAGCCAGGCGGCCTCCCCGACGTCAGACACGCCTGAGGTTTCAGGCTCCGGATCTGTGTTCCTGGAACGGAACACGTCACGGGCGGCGCTGGAGTAGAAGGCCGGTCAGAGAGAGCCAAGGATCCCAGGGAAGGAACAAACGTGGGCAAGTGAGCAGAACTCCAGGAAAACCCCGTTCTGGAAAAGCCCTCTGAGTGCTCAGGAAGCATTAGAAACGCAGCCTGCTAACGAGCCTTCTGAGATTACGTCGGAAGACCGATAAACACCGTCATCCGGTAGCGAACAGCGAGTTCTCCGCTTACCGCAGCTGTACTGGGGCTCGGGGTCCCCACGCCCCCATGTCTGCGGGGGTCCTGGGGGGCTTGCAGGTGCCTGGGCCAGAGGCTGGCAGGCAGGAGCAGAGCGGGGCGCGGCCCCTCACCTGTGCCCCTCACGCCCAGCAGGCTGAAAGATCCAGGAGCCCCTGGTCTGAGGGGTCCCCTCACACACGCCACCCGCACTGCAGGGCCCCAGCATGCTCTGCGCCAGGGCTGGGGCCCGAAGCACGACCCCCGAGTGTCTGAGGAAGAGAAGGAGGGCTCTGAGCCCCTGACACAGCCCCAGGAGGTGCCACACGCCTCCCTCCCCATCTCCTCCGGACATGCATATGTCCCCAGACTCAAAGTGGACTTGGTGTGTCTGGTGTAAAATCCGTGCTCAGACCTCATGGACTACCCCCTTCCCCAAGTCCGAGCCTGGCTTGAGGGGTCCCCTTGCAGGATGGACCCTGTGCCCTCGGCCTTTTCCAAGGGCCTGCGGAGGAAGCACGGCCCCCTCCCGCCTGCAGTGAGAGGGCCCACCCAGCCTCTAGGCCCTTCTGCCCATGGCATGGTCCAGGGGTGGGGGCAAGACAGAGGACCCCCACCAGCAGCTGGGCCATCTCGGCCTCAGCTGTGCCCTCCCGTCGGGGGTCACCGGGCTTGGGACCGCTCTCCTGCAGGGCACAGTCTAGGGGAGCAGCTGGCTGGGACGGAGGGCAGGAGCGCTCCAGGGACTGTAGCCCGGGCAGGGGCAGCGGTGTGCGGAGAAAAACCTTTGGGGGAGGGGGTGGCCGTCCAGCCTGGAAGCCCCACTCAGGGCCCCCCAGGACCCCCACCTGCCCCTGGAAGACCCCAGCGATTGTTTCCTGGAGCAACTGGAAGCCGGGGTCAGCTGGAGGCCAGGGCAAGAGCCGGACGGGGGTGCGGGTGGGAGGCCCTGAGGCCCCCGGAGGGTTGGGGGTGGCCCGGCCGGCCCGGGAGCCACAAAGGGCAGGGAGAGTGCAGGGCTGCGGCGAGCTGCCAGCAGGCCTCCAGCAATGTGGTTTCAATCTAATTGTCCCAAAATATTGTTACAGCACGAACCACGTGCCGTCCACTCACCTGCAACTAATCAGCAGCAAAGCTACCGAATAAATCGGTTCCACACCCGCGGGCCTGCGCAGCCCAGCGCGCGAACCTGGGCACCCAGGCCAAGGCCACCGCCGCTGGGGCCTGTTTCCTGTGGGGGGCGAGAATGGCCGGGACAAGGGGGCATCCTCAAGGGCTCCTGCTCCCTCTGGGACGCCCACCCTGACTCTGGAGGGCCGGGCGAGAAGGGCCAGACCCTCAGGTCACAGCCGGTCCAGGCCTCAGAGAGTTGGTCGGGGAGTTGGGGTCACGCTGGGGCTGAAGCCCGCTGAGCCAGGGTCCGCCTGGGCCTGAGGAGGCCTCAGCGGGTTCTCTCCACCCGGACCGCGCCCTCCCGAGACTGTGACCGTTGGGGACCTTGCACGCTCATAGCCATGATCACATGTCTGCCTCCCAAGCCACCAAGCCTTTGGGGAAATATGACTTGGGGGGCACCCTCCAATGCTCAAGGGAGCTGAGGGTGCCCTGCTTGGCCGATGAGAAGACGGAGGGTTGCAGAGGACCTCGGACACGCGGGGGTCCGTTGCGGGCACCTCGCGCGCGGCCTGCCGGTCAGACCGGGCACAGGCCCTCTTGGAAGGGAGTTCGAGGCTCAGGCCTTGGGCTCCAGGGAGTCGACAAGGCAGAATACTGGGGCCTACGGCTCCTTCCCCAGGACGGTAACCATGACCTCCACGGATCTGCCCCTGCGGGTTGTTTGACGGTGGTCAGACAAGGACCCATCTTCCAAGGAAGCGCCCACTCCCAGGTTGCAGGTGGGCGTATCTTTTGGGGAGATGGGGAGTGGGGTTCTCGTTAAACCCCCTACATAGAGACAGCCTCCCCTGGACCCCACCCTTGAGAGGCCGTATTCCGAGTTAGGTCAGACAAGTAAGTGCTTGTCCTACAGGGATTTTCCAGTCCCGGCCTTAGGTTCTTCAGAGGTCAGGGAAATGAGGCTCCGAGAGCTTAAGCATCTGCCCTGAGGCAGCACAGCCTGGAAACAGTGGCACCGCCTCCTCCTGCAGAACTAGGTGAGGCCCGAGGGTGACCCTGTGGCTTTGTTCCAGCAGGGGCTCAGTCACGGGCATCCAAATGCCCCATGGGGGCCGCAAGGGGGAGCTTGGTCCTGGAGCCCCACCAGGAGCCCCACCAGGAGCCGCGGCACAGGCTCGCATGGAGACCGATACTCCTCCCACAGACCCCGTGGGGCGATTTCCGTGTAGCCTCCATGGCCCGGGAAGGAGGCTGCGGGCCCAACACCAGCCCGCAGGCAGTAGGAGACCGGCCCTGACTCAGGCTCACATTCCTGCGGTGGCCCGTGGGCCCACAGAGCACCCCAAAACTGGAGCCGTGGGAGGGTGCCGACATGGGGACCCTATAGACGAGGCCCAGCCCACGTCTATGCCTATGGGATCGCCCTTCCCCAGCCGTCTCTGAAGAAGAACGAAGTGGGCGGAATTGCTTTTAGGCTGCTGGGAAGCCGGGCGGGCCTGGCAGGGACTCTGACCCTCAGAGGGATGGGGCGGGCGGGGAGGGGGCGAGCCCAGGGAGACGCTCACCAGGCCCTTTCCTCTATAACCCGTTTTCATGTGCTAAAACATGCATAACAGATAATTGCACCATTTTAACCATTTTTTAAAAGATTTTATTTATTTATTTGACAGAGATCACAAGTAGGCAGAGAGGCAGGCAGAGAGAGATGGGGAAGCAGGCTCCCCGCTGAGCAGAGAGACTGATGCGGGGCTCGATCCTGAGCTAAAGGCAGAGGCTTTAACCCACTGAGCCACCCATGCGCCCCTTAACCATTTTTTTAAGTGAGCGCCACACCCAACATGGAACCCCGGCGCAGGGCTTGAACCCACAACTCTGAGATCAAGACCTGGGGCCATGGGTGCCTGGGTGGCTCAGTGGGTTAAGCCTCTGCCCTCGGCTCGGGTCATGGTCTCAGGGTCCTGGGATCGAGCCCCGCATCGGCGGGCTCTCTGCTCAGCAGGGCGCCTGCTTCCTCCTCTCTCTCTCTGCCTGCCTCTCTGCCTACTTGTGATCTCTGTCTGTCCAATAAATAATAAATAAATAAAGGTTTTGTCTCCGTTCCCTGTCCTGGACCAGAGGGGAATCGAGGAAGGTAGGAAACGCGCAGGGGCTGCGGCAGGTGGGTAGGGGACCTGAAAGGTCACCCTCACAGCCCAGGCCAGCAGTAGCTCTGAGCTGCCAGGGGTCCTGTGGGCAGTGGTGTGGGGGCGCTCTGCCGCGCCCCCGGTTGCCCGGAGTCTGGACCAGCCTGTATCTCAGTCCCAGCTCTGGCACCCTCCCCTCCACCCCCAACCCGGCCCAGTGGTGTATCCAGCCCTCTGTGCCTCGGTTTCCCCATCTGTCCAAGGCGGCTAGAACAGGATCTACCTCTCTGGAGGTTCCTGAGTGTGGAGGCAGGTGTGGCACGGGTTCCTCATCAGTAACCTTGGCCTCAGGACACACAGCTCCCCTCTGGGGAAGAAGGTCGCAGCCCCTCCAGCACCCAGCCCAGGAGTCTCCAAGACCCTGTCCACACAGTCTGGCTTATCTCCCTCTAAAGTGCTCCGAGGGCCCCAGGGCAGAGCCAGCTCAGAAGTGGATCTGGCCGCCTGGAGACAGGCCCGGGGCAAGGTGGGGAGCAGGGGGCACAGGCTTCTCCCTCCCTCACTGCCTGCCCCTCCCTGGGGGCAAGGGGGCAGGCTGGGAGGGGCTGACCTGCGGCCCAAGGCTCTGTCCAGCAGGGGCCCTCCGTGCTCTGCCATCGTCCTGGCCTTTCCCGAGGGCAGTGGAGGGCTCTTTCTTGGTCCAGCGTAAACCACTGGCTCTGGGCCTGGGGTGCGCCCCGCGTATGCATCTCCCCTGGATTGCAGAGCCCAGCACGAAGGTCTGGCCATGCTGGTCTCTCCCGACCATGGACCCCAGGGGCCAAGGTCACTGGGGTCTACTGTTTCACCCTGGGTGGGCCGAGGAGGCACTTGGAAGGGGTTTGTGGGGGTGCTTATAGACGAGGGGAGCAGCCCGAACAGACGATCGTAGGGAAGGTGTGGATGCCTGTGGGGCCACGGGGAGTCTGCTTGGGGTGCCACACCGTTCCTAGGGCAGACAGGACTTGGGCTGCCGAGAGAGGCTGCTTCTGGGGGTCTGGCCTGTCAAGGATGAGGCAGGGGCTCACGAGGGACTCAAGACCCTGGCCTCCCTGCTCTGGGGCTGCCTGGATTACCCCAACTGCTGCCCGGACCCCGGAAATTTGGAAATGCCTGGCCCCATGACAGGATCTACCTGGCCAGGCTGCCGGGCATGTCCACAGATGACCCTGCAAAGTTTCTTTAAAATGCATAAATTTGGGGCACCTGGATGACTCACTGGCTTAAAGCCTCTGCCTTCAGCTCAGGTCATGATCCCAGAGTCCTGGGATCGAGCCCCACATGAGGCTCTCTGCTTGGCGGGGAGCCTGCTTCCCCCACCGCCTCTGCGTGCCTCTCTGCCTACTTGGGATCTCTGTCAAATAAATAAAATCTTAAATAAAATAAAATGCATAACTTCTTTGAGCATGTCTTAGAAAAAATAAAACCAACACATCACGCCTCTGACTTCACAGATACGCTTGGGACAAGATCAGGAGGAAAAGCCCGTGGACTGAACGGTGGTTCAGGGTCCGGACACACTGAGGTTCAGGGCGTGGCCCCCTTTCCCGCCACGCAGGGGCTTGGGTGAGGAGCGGGGAGAGGCAGGGCAGGGCAGGAGCTGTCCCTTGGGGCCCGAGGGAGCCCCTCCAACCTCCCTCTCGACGCTCCAGGCTAGCCCATCCCCTTCCCGCAGGTTTTCCCGTCTGTCGGAGCCGGGGCAGGCCGGCCAGAGGCTGGGCGGTGACTCCTAGCTGGCAGGGGCCCATCTGCTCTGCACCCTGCCCCGGGGCGGAGTGAGAAGCCTGACCCTACTCCAGCACCGATGGGAAACCCCACCCCAGGGCCCGCGGCGGGACAGGTGTGGCTGGGTGGCAGGCTCCCTCCCACACCCACACCGGCCTCCGGCCAGGGCGGCCGAGCCCAGCCTGGCAGCTTCCCCTGGCAGACGCCATAGCCATGGCTCCCTGGGCCTAGGACCCAGGATCCAGGCCAGAGTCCCAAGCCCTCAGCAGGGAGGGGTGGGGGCGGGCGAAGGCGGGAGGTGGGGAGGCCCCACGCAGGTGGGGAGCCGCTGCTTTGACAGCAGTGCTGGAAACTGGGGCTCCGGCTCTCTTCAGACCCGGAAGCTGCGCCCCTCAGCTTCCCCCCACCCTCCCCAGCAACCACACAGGGCTAGGTCCCGGCCCCGGGGGCAGAGGGCAGGGTCCGTCAGTTTGTGGAGGGGGCTTGGGCCACTTAGGAGCGGGGGGTGTCCCTCCCAGGGACCCTGCATGGGGGCGCTGCTTGCAGCCCCCATCAGCCCCACCCAGGCAGAGTGGCCCTGATTCCTCCTCTGTCCCCTCCTTTCGTTGGCCCCGGGCACCAGGCTGGCCCCAGGGTTAGCGGGGGAGGGGTGGGGCAGGGTCCAGGCGGCTGTCAGGAGAGGCCTGTCCTGCTAGGCCGGGGTCGGGGCGGCGGGGGCGGGGGGGGGGACACGGGGACACCCAGCCTCTCCGCAGCGGGCGGAGTCCTCAGGGAGACAACGTTCCTGGGAACCAGGGACAAATTCCTGGCAGTGCAAAGAGCAGAGGCTCCGGGGCGGGGCCAGGCAGGCGCGGTCTGGGGGACTGAGGAGCAGGACTTGGGACTGTTGCAGGGAGCAGGGGGTGGGAGATGGCCAGTGTCTGCTGGCACTGGGGTGCAGAGGACGGTGCCCTATGCCAAGCCCCGCTGCCAGCCTCCCCCTCTGGCTGGGGGCCTCCGCTCCTGTTCTTTGGCCTCACGGCGACGTGGTAACAGCCATCCTGAGGGGGCGGCAAGACCCGGATGAAGGGCTCAGAGCCCCCCACCGCCCCCAGCCCGTGGCCACTGTCACACAGGATGCCAGGCCTGCATTCGGGGCCCATCCCTCATCGGAGAAACACGGCTCTTGTCTCGAGCTTGCTGACCACGGCCAAGGGATGGACACATGGATGCAGGGGTGCCTGCTGGCTCAGGGGGACCAAGGGGAGCCTGGTGCCATGAGGGAGGCGCACCCAAGAGTGGGGGGAAGCAGAGGGGACGTCCTGACCAGGAAGAGGCCCGAGGAGGGAGGCCGGCCCAGCCAGCCACGGCCGAACATCTTTGACTGGGCCTGGAGGGGCAGGGGGTCGTGAGGCGAGCTCTTCGGAGCAGGCTGTCTGTCCGTCCGCCTGCCTGGAGCTCCCAGGCCCCAGGGACAGCTGAGGCTGCAGGGAGCAGATGGGCCGGACCCGGAGCCCTGTCCCTGCCAGAGCCCCCTGCGGGCCCACGAGGCGCCCCCCCTTGCAGGATCTCACGCACAGGAAAAGCAAATTCAAGGAGGAAAGGCAAAGTCTGGTGAGCAGGCCTGGAGGCCTGTGCTGCCGGTGGGGGAGGCTGAGGGGCTCTGCAGGCTGACTGGGGTCTCCAGGAGCAGAAGAAACGGGCCGCAGCCAGCCCAGTGACGAATGAGCAAAGGCCACCAAGGCGGGTCCCGAGTGTGAGCCGCCTCGTGAAAATGCAGAAGGCCCCGTGGCTGCGGGGGCGCTGCCCGGGGCTGACGGTGCCCTCCCCCAGGGACGGAGCTCCTTGTCCTCAGGGGCACCAAAGAGCCTGCCCAGGGCCTTGGAGCTTGGGGTGCGGAGGGGGGGTCCCCAGCAGTCCACACCAGCCCACAAGCCCCAGACCCTCTCTGAGCCCGTTTTCTCTTCTGCGGTTTTCTCTTGGCCGGAGAGAGAGACGCGGTGGTGGCCGTCACACTCTCAGACCCCTGTAAGCCCTCCCTACGGCCGGAGCAGCCGCTCCCCTGCAAGTGTGCAGAGCAGGTCTGGGGCACTGGTGCGGGGCGTCAGCGGGGGGCCTGGAGCTGGAGGCCGAGTGAGGACCTCGCCCCCTCCCACCCAGGGGCTGCCGCAGGGGAGAAGCCAGGGGGTTAGGGCTCAGCTCCCTGCTCCCCCTCTGGGGCCTTCCCGCGCCCCTGCTTTCTCATCTGAGGAATGGGGAGCACCAGCTTCTCCTGAGTTTTAGTCTTTCTTGGCCTCAGTTTCCTGTTTAAAAACAAGTTAACAGGCTCCTGGGTGGCTCAGCGGGTTACGCGTGTGACTTGGTTCCGGCTCAGGGTGTGATCTCAGGTGCAGAGCTGGAGCCCGGCTCTGGGCTCCGCACTCCCCGGGGAAGTCTGCTTGGGATTCTCCCTCTCCGTCTGCCTCTGCCCGTCGCCCCCACCCCCCTGCATCGCACTCTCCCTCTCTTGAAAGTAAACAGACAAACAAATAAATGATAAAAAAAAAAAAAAAAACAAACCCAGGGCCGCTGGCTGACTCAGCCTGTGGACCAGCAACTCGATCTGGGGGTTGAAGTTCGAGACCCGTGTTGGGTGTTGAGTGCAGAGCTTACTTAAAAATAAAATATTTGGGCGCCTGGGTAGCTCAGTGAGTTAAGCCGCTGCCTTCGGCTCAGGTCGTGATCTCAGGGTCCTGGGACCGAGCCCCGCGTCGGGCTCCTGCTCCGCTTTCCCTGTCCCTCTGCGTGCCTCTCTCCCTGTTTGCGCCCACACTCGCTCTCACACACACACTCTCCCTCTCAAATAAATACGATCTTTTTTTAAAGTTTTAGAAATGAGTTAATGACAGCAAACTCCCGGTGTGCGGATTTGAGGCAGGATTTCGGAACTACCCTGGTTTCCCCTTCAAGGGCGTCCTGGAGAGCGTCAAGGCCTTCGGCCCTCAGGGGTACGGACAGGTGTCTAGGGGCTGTGGTCACTCCTGTCAGCTGCATTTGAGTAACAGAACCGCGCCCTCATCAACGCTGCGGAGCCAGAGCAGTGGCAGTTCGGGCCCGGAAACCAGGGCACAGGCTAGGGTCCCCGCGAAGTCTTTGTTGCAGGCTGGGCGCTACCTGAGGGCCCCAGGAGAGATCTCCCTGTAAGGACATGCAAATAAAATGTATTTGTGTATATTGATTCTGTATCCAACAGCTTTTTGTTTTTTAGTTTTTAAAGTTTATTTATTTAAGTAACCCTCTACACCCAACGTGGGGCTCGAACCCACGACCCCGAGATCGAGAGTCCCCACCCCCTCCCGGCAGCTCTTTTTAAACAGATGCCGTGGCGTCTGCTCCCTCTCCTCCCTTGAAAGCCAATCTCTGAACCACTTGGGAGTCGGTGGCAGGTGCTGTGACCATGTCCTGCACACCCGGCCGGCCGTTGGGCAGGCATCGAAAAGGCGGGCTGCCGACGTCCAGGAACGGCTTTCACGCATCATCGCACCCAGGAGACCAGCTGGTCCCGCTCTGCTCCTGGTCCCTGGTTCTGTCCATAGTCCCAGACAGCAGACCCCCCAACCCTGAGCGTCCGGCACACTGCCTGGGCCTCGCACTGCGATTACTTGTCCCATCTCTCTAACCTCCTTCCTTGTAAAAGAGACGCCCCCTTCAGTCTTCCTCGCCACTGACCTTGGACAGCTTCCAGAGCGCTCGTTCTGCACAGCGTCCTGTGACCGGGGTTTCCCCCTCGTTGGACCTACGGCTCCATTCAGGGTAGGTATCCGGGACGAGAGCAGAGACCCCGCTCCCCAGTATGGCTGGCCTCCCCCCATGGGCACTGTCAGCCACACCCAGGTCCCAACGACAAGGCTCCCTGATGTGGCACCTGCTGGGTCTCCTCTGAGCTGCCCAGGGGCGCGGGGCAGGGCACAGGGAGAAGGCGGGACCCAGGAGGGCTAGAGGTGAAGGGCAGAGAGCCTGAGGTGTGGGGCTCAGGGTTCCCTGGAGGGCTGGGAGCAGAGCGGCACCAGGAGAAATCCCTTTCCCTTGGCAGAGTCTCCAGGAAGATCCAAAGGGTGTGGGGTAAGGGGCCTCGGGGCACAGGGTAGGAGCTCCGAGGGGCTGTGTCCAAGGGGAAGACAGGAGCAGCCTGACCTCTCTCTCTCTCTCTCTCTCTCTCTCTCTCTCTGCAGCCACGGGTACCCAGCGAGCAGGCTGAGGACGAGGGGCTGGGGAAGTGGTGACATCCCTGACTTCCCAAGCTCTTCTCTGACGGAATCCCAGAGGTGGTGAGGCTGGCAGAGAGACGGGCCCCTGCCAGGTCTGAGCCCCCGGGTGTGGGGGCTCAGAGGGCCTCTGGGAAGGCCTTTGTGTTGCTGCTCTGGCTCTCCCAGTACGCGAGGTACGCTGTGCCGCACCAAGTTCTAGGACATCAGATCAGCGTGTGGCTGCCGTCTGCCGGGGCCCCTCAGGCCCACCCAAAGACAGCCCCAGGAACACCTGCTGCAGGATGGAGAGCAGAGTTGGGAGCCCTCTTCCACCCCATCCTGGCCCCACTCACCCAGGGGAGGTGGCCCTGATGCCAGGGGAGCGGCAGCAACCCCCCCAGGGTCAGAACAGTGCACAGCAGGGCAGGAGCAGCGTGTGTAAGTCAGGCCCATCGGGCCCCAGGAACTCAAATCGATAAACAAGCATAGAGCAAATTCCATTTCAATGAAAACATCACCAAATGGCAGATTCCCAAGCCCCAGGACGGGGGTCGGAGAGCCCGGGGCCCAGCTGGGCTCACTCACCCACCTGTCAGCATCGGCCCGATGGGGAGGGGAGTGCATTCTGCTGTCCAGCCTGGTTCCCGCGTCTCCCCAGCAGACCAGCGCCACCCTCCTGAACGTCCACCGTGTTGCTGGGCCGGGCTGGGGTCGAGAGGACCAAGGACCACTAGACGGGGACCTTGGGGATGGTTTGTGAATTGTTAAGGTTCCTGGCTACGTGTGGGTACGGGAGGCCAGGGGGCGGGGGGCGGCAATGACACCTGAGGGACAAGGCTGAGAAGGGGCCTTTCGTGAGAGAAGAGACCTGAGGGGCAGAATGGGAGGGACTTGGTGTAACCCGAGGTTAGGGGTGGGGAGAGGGGCTCTTACAGCCCTCTGCTCTGCAGGCCACACTCTTATCATACGCCTACCCCAGGGTGCCTGGGGACGTCTTGGGGCGGGGGCTCTGCCAGGACAATGCCCCAAAGCCCACGGAGACTTCTCCACAGCTTTCCTGAGGCCAGGACACCATTTCCCACAGTGACTAGAATGGGCCCAGCCTGGGTGTGCGGAGGTCATGGTAGGTGATCCCAAGCCCAGGAAGCCGGGGTCAGCTGGGTGGCTCGGGGCCAGGGACACAGCCCCAGGTGGGAGGAAGGGCCCCTGGGGGGCCCTGCTGGGGTGACGAGTTGTCTTGGACAAAGACAAAGGCAGGCTTCCTCATCGGATGGACCTGGTTCGGTCCTGCTGTGTGGCCTCGGGCAAGCAACTAAACCTCTCTGTGCACCTTGTCTTCAAGGTTAACAGTCATTTCCATGGCAGGACGGCTGTGGGGACCCACAGTGCCAATGTTGTAAATGCGGCAAGGACAGCACAGGGCGGCTCGGCAGTGCTCTTAGCGGGCCTGGGGCTGGCAGTGTGGTGGCCCACCCGAAGACAGCCAAGCCCACGGAGGGGTCAGCACGGCTAAGGGTAAACAGAGGATGGCCGAGGGGGGCCACAGGTGGTCTCTGCACCTGCCAGGTGAGTGGGATGGCCTGTCCAGCTGGGGCAGACAGCTGGGAGCCTGGTTCCTGCAGCCTAGCAGGGCTTCTGCTGTTCTCGCTGCCCTGCCCCCCCCCTCTGCCCCCCCCCCCCCCGTCTTCGCCCCTCCCCCTCCATCTCAGCCTGGCTCTCCCAGCTTCCTGGTGGTCCCATTGTGACAGCAAGGAGGTGCTGGGGAGGCCTGGACAGCAGGCTGGGCGGCATCCCAGGCCCCCGCCCCCAGTACTGACCCTGCAGTCCATCCAGGGTCCTGGGTGGTAGTTGGACTGGCCATGCCAGAGCCGTCCACAGGCGTGCTGGTCACCCCCAGGCCTCCCAGGCCTCTCTCCAGGGCGTCTGGGTTTTCACCAGGGACCCTGGAGGGCCCCTGTACGGTCACATCCTTCAGAAGGCGCTGAAGGCCAGGCAAGGCTGCCGGCTATGCAAGATCCTGCTGGGGACCCCACCACGGGCGCTGGGCCCGCCTCGCCTCTGGGCAGCTGAGCCCTGATGTGCGGAGGCCTGCTCGGCCACAGACTTAACTCCCCTCACCACCCCTGCCAGACAAGGCCCACCTGGCCCAGAGCCGGAAGATGAGAGAGAAGGGGCTGGGCCTCTTTACAGGATGGGGGAGTCCCGGCGAAGTTCTCCAAGCCCCAGGCACCCTCTGCTGGAGTGGACCTATGAGACCACGGTCACTTGTCTCCCCACCCCAGCCCCTGGCCGCCCTCCCCTGCCTCTCCTCCTCGGCTCCCAAGGGCGTCCTTCACCCCCAGCCTGGAGGTCTCTGGGCATCCAGTCAGGTTCCCCTCCCCGCCCCACACCTCCCTTGTGAAGGACGTCCTTGGTGTCCCTAGGAAGTACTCCAGACGCTCCCATGAGACCCAGGTCACACAGCAAGAGAGCCAGGATGGGGGGTGCAGGGGCGGCTCGGCCCCTTCGGAAGCACCCTCACGCCTGCCCTGGCTCCGCTGGCCCCCCGGGCAGCTCAGCCCCTAAATTGAGGGAGGGATTCCCGGCTCCTCAGAAGGCTCTCGTCATGCTAATGGCTTTTCAGGGGTCCCTGTGCACCCGGGCCCCCGACTCCCAGCTGGCATGATTAGCAGTGAGTTCAACGCCAGGAAAATTATTAATTTCCATCCTCAAGTTTACTTCTGGGGAAGTTTGCCAATTAATTCCGCAAACCGAGGTGGCCAGAGTAAAAGGGAGAGGCAGGCAGGGACCCGGGACAGTCCTGGTGAGAGATGTGGGGGACGCAGGTATAGACGCCGTCATCCTCAGGAGACTGGAGGGCACAGACACAGCAATTAGGAGCCTCCCCAGCTCCGACCCACCCATGCCACTAGCAGGTGGCAGGAGGCAAAGCTGTCCTGGTCTTCTGGGCCACGGCTCCTAAAGTGTGTGTGTGTGTGTCTGTGTGTGTGTGTGTGTCTGTGTGTGTGCACGCGCGTGTGCATGTGCTGTGGGGGTTGGACTGGGAGCCCCAGCTCTCACGGTCTATAGGTGGGAACAACAACCACGCTGACAGTTCAGCGCCAGGTCTGACTGGCAGGAGCTGGTGGCCTTGGGTCCTGTGACAGCCAGGGCCGCAGTGTTGGTCCTTCATGTGCTTTCTTTCTCCCTCTTGTGCAAAGTCAGGCCCCTCCGCTTCAATGCCAGGTCCCACCCTGGCAGCCTTGGCTCCCCCAAGGAGTCTCACGGGTCCCCTGTCCCTGCTCTTGCCTTGTTCCGCAGTCTGGGCGCGGGGTGGGCAGGGTCCGGGTGCTGCGGAAGGAACCAAGGAGACACCCGTGCACGGACTGTCTGGGCCCCGAGGCCTCAGCATCGCAGAGAGCCTCAGCGGGAGTCAGGGGACCCTCCAGAGGCATCAGGAACCGGAATGTGATCCACACGCAGGGGAAGGAGCCACAGGGGGGCTCCTGACAGTGGGGGGGAGGGGGCACCAGGCAGGTTCCCTCTGGACCTGAGGAAGCAGCCCTGCTTCCCTCAGGATGAGCCGGGGACCACCATGCCCAAGACGCCAGGGCCCTGGGGGGCAGTCCTGCCCAGCAAGCTTCCAGATGTCTGGCTCAGGAACGCTGCCCCCAGCCTGCTCTGCAGCGTCCAGGAACAGAAGGGCAAGGCCTCCAAGTGACTTTTCTCCGCTTTTTAAAGGCAGCCCAGAATATTCCACTTCTGCCAGCCCGAGGCCCAGCCTGCCGCTGCCCATGCCTCTCCGTCTCCTGTGCCCCCGGCGCACTTCAGCCAGGCCATGCCTGTTCCTCCACCAATGCCCTAGCTGCCCTCATCAGGCCCTAGAAGTTCTTAAAAAGGTAAATTAAAATAAATGGCATTTTGAAATCACGAGGAGGAGTGATGGTATCGCCTTTAGTGCATAACAGCCACTGGTGAAGTCTAGTCCTTGTAGCCTTACTCGCCTGGAGACCGGCTCAGGGCCCGCCGTCCACGCGGGCTGGGGGATGCGGCTCCTGGCCACGCACCGGGCGGAACAGCAGCGTGAATACATCGAGGCTTCGGGAAAGTCCTGGAGGCGACAGGTAGAGCCCCTGCCTCCTGAGGGATGGATCAGGGCCCTGGAGAGGCCTCTGGGACTGGGGTGGGGGGTGGGGGGAGCGGGACCTCTCCACTCTCCTTCCTGACGAGGAGGAGGACTGCAGAGACAGCAGCCCCTCCACACTCCCCCCCTCCACGCCCCGGCACAGGGGAGCAGAGTCCGACGGATCAGCTGCACGCCCCAGGCCCGGGAGCTAGCCTGGTTTCTCCGGGCCCGCCGGGGCATGGCCACTTTCTGGGGCTTCTTGCACCACTATGGGAGGGGCTGGGAGGGCGAGAGACCCCTCCTCTTTCTACACTTGCCCTGGGAGTCTGCAGGGCTGAGGCCGAAAGCAGAGTAAGGGCAGTGGTGGGCAACAGAGCTCCCCAGTCTCCTCCCCGCCGGCAGGTGGACAGGCCCTGCGGCCCTCCCAAACCCTCTGTTCAACGACGCGGTTGGAACAAGACCATGTGCCCAACCGATAGAGAGAGAGAGAGAGAGACTGAGAGCCAGCCACTACCCCTTGTACCACTTGTGCTGAACTCCATCCCCAGCGCCCCTGCCCCAGCCCCCAGGGCCGCGGCCCATTAATCTTTAACTGCCTCTGGGCTAGCGCTGACCCCAAAAGCAAACAGGAATAGGATTCCTGGGGAAGGGACACTCCGGCTAGGGGCGGGGGCGGAAGGCTCCACCTCATCCCCCCAGCGTCGCGCCCCACCGAGGCTGGAGAAGGGCCCTAGCTCCCCAGTCCCGAGCCCTGCGGGACCCCAGCGCGGAGGCAGATTGCGGAACCGGAGCAGAAAGCCCAGCAGGGGGTCGGGGCAGGGGCGGGGGCGGCGGTCCCCGCTCTTGGCCGAGGTCCCCGCAGCAGCCTGGGGGCAAAGGCGTCCCGGCAGAAAGCGGGGGCGGGGGCGCTTCCTCCAGAAATCCGCGGGGCTATTGTTAACACTTTCCGAGGCCAGGGAATTTTTCCAGGAGGTTGTGACGGCCCCAAAATAATCATAATAACGCCCCTCCCCCAGCAGCAGGAATTCTGGAGAAAACAGCTGCTGCCGCGATCCGGCCGAGAAAAAACCAGGTCAGGCGCCGCGAAGATCTAATTTAAGGCGCGCACCGGCATCCGCACCGCCCGCGGCACGCACCGCCCTCGCGCCCGGGTGCGGGGTTCGCGGCCGGGCAGGACCGGGGCGCGCGCCGGGCCGGCCGCGTCGTGGCCCGAGACTCGGCGAGGCCCTGCCCTGCGGGGCTGTCGCGGCGGCCCGGAGGCCGACCCCGGACGGGGGACCGGGCGCCGGCAGGCTCCGGGCTCCCTCGGTGATCCACAAAGCAGCCCGCCCGTGGGGGAGGGGAAGAGCAGGACCCGCCGCCGCCGGGAGAGCGGAGCCGACCTCAATCAGAAGTGACAGCAGCAGGGGCCGCGGGCGCGGGCGGGCCGGGCCGACCGGGCCAGCAGGCCCCATCCGCGCCCCGGTCTCGCGCGGGCCACCCGGGGCGCCTTTCTCCGCGGGGCGCGGAGAGCGCGGGCTCCGGGGTGGGCTCAGAGGCGGCGGGGGGCGGGCTGGGCCTGGAAAGTTCTTGGAGCTGGCGCCCACTCCCCGCGGGCCGCACGGGGTCCGGGCTGGAGGGCGCAGCGGGTCCGCGAGCGCCGGTCGTCCCGGAGCGCAGGCGTTTCGCACGCGGTGGCCAGGCCCCGCAGCTCCCGGTCCCCAGGGTCCCGCGGAGGGTCCTGCGCCGAGCCGCTGTCCTGGCACACCTCCGGCCCCCCTGGGTGCTCCGGGGGCCCGAGACTCCGAAGCCGGTGCTGGGAATTTCGACGTTTCCAGGGACCCCGAGGAGCGGCCCCGAGCCTGCTGGTGGGGGAGAAGGGCACCCAGTGCGCGGTAGCGGGAGGGCGGGCTGGTGGAGCCGAGCGGAGGAGGCCGCAGGGGACACAAGGCCTGCAGCTCCGGGTGTGCCCCCCACTCCCGCCCGGGGTGTGAGTTCCTGTCTCTGGGGCACAAATCAACAAACAAATAATTCTGGTATTTCCCACACTGGGGAACCGAGGCGGGGCTGGGGGCAGGTGTGTGTGAGAAGGACTGTCGGAGAGAGGGGGGACAGGGTGGAACCCGCTGGGTTTTTTTTACTTTAAAAATTATTTTATGTCACAATCACTTTTCGTTAAGACCACAAACATCCAATTTGGCTTGGCGTAATAAAATCAGCCGGAGCTCCCTTAAACGGAGCCATTCCGGTGAATGAAGTTGTGAAATCCAATCTATTGTATCCATAAAGGAGAATGCTTTCGTTGTAAATTCGGGCTATCAGGCAGCCATACCTGGGGCCTGCCTCCCCTCTGGATTTGCTACTTGAAGGCTTATCAAATTACTTCAAAATGTGGGGCTACCCTCTCCATATCTCATGGCAACAAAAATTAAATATGGCAACATTTCTTTTAATCGTAGGAAAAGGTCAGGTACAACCCCCACAACAAGGGGGTATAATTAAAGAAAGACTTTCCCCCTCAACCTCTGCTCTGTGTTGGGAAGCGCCGCCACTATTTCACCAATTAATTCGAGTTTCTAAAACAATCCGAATGGGCCAAGGCTTCCTTCATGTCCTCTTCAGCTCCGAGGCTGCAGAGCGTCTAGGGCAGAGCTCCTGGATGGATCGCACTTGGGCCCGGAAGACCTCGACGGCCAGACACCTGGACCTCCGGACCCCCTGGTGCTGGGACGTCTTGGCTCAGCCCCAACCAACGGCCGCGTCCCTGCCCGCAGTCTGTGCACCTGGGCCACAGAAGTGCCTGGGAGACCCGCTCACTCCTTCCAGCACTTGTGCTGGGCCCTGAGGCCTAGCACGCTGTGGGTCAGACAGTCTCCGCAGTGGCCTCCGCAGTGGCCAGGCCAGACAAAGGAGTCGCTCAGGAGGGGTTAATCCACCCCCAACCCTTCTCCATCCCAACCCCACACCCTCCTGGGGCAGCATGGGGCAGGGAATGGGGAACACCCTGGTAGTATTGATCTGCTTGGCAAACGGGTCGGGTCTGGGCTGCTGTTCCTTGCATGGGGGTCCGGGGTCCCAGGCCCTCCCCCTGTGGCACCCTCCACGTCTGAGAATTAATGGACTCCAGGCTTGGGCTGGGGGCATCGTGCGCTGGCCAGAAGCCGGGCCCCCCAAAGATTTCCCACCAGTGCTCCCAAAGAGGGGTGTTGGGGACAGGCAAGGAGGTGGAGAAGCTCGAAACTCCCAGGTAACGAGGACCGGCTCTGTCAGGCCCTCGCAGATTTATGAGGTGCCGGAGGGGTGTCGGCCAGGCCTCCGGGAGGCAGCCAGCGCACCCGCCTAATCTTTGACTTCCATCTAATCATTTTGTTCCTGCCACTTTCGACTCAGTGTCCAGAGAAGCAAACAAAGGGAGGATGGGGGATGGGGCCACTCGGCAGCATGGAGGGATCCGCGGGGTCCCCCCCCCAGCACAGTGGGCGCCCCTGGAGCCCCAGGCTCCTACCCTGCGTGGGTCTCCGGGAAGGCGAAGGACGAAGGGTGATCCCAGCGGGACGTGAGGGACTCACTCTCCAGGCCGGCTCAGCTTCCTCCACTGGTTAGGGTGGGAGCCGCGACCCCCCAGTGGGTCTCGGCGCCTCGCACAGGCCGCATCGCCTCCAACGCGCTGCCAGGCCGGGCTCCTTGGGAGGAATCCCCGTGAAGGCCCTTGGGCGGCAGGAGAAAGAGAAATCCTTTCCCCTAAATTGCAATGGAAGCGGTTCATGGAGAGCGTTGGGCCGGGTGCCCCCAACCCGGGTGGTAGAGAAGGCAGCGGGAGGCCGGATGTCTTTTCTTCCCACCAGATAAAATTATCCGCCCAAGCGGGTAAGACTTAAGGAGTGAAACTTTCGTTTTTCATGTTAAAAAAAAAAAAAAATCTAAAATGGAAAATGACTTTAGTGGTCACCACCCGTAAGTCAACTAAAAACAGGGATAATTAGAGTGTGGGGAATTCGGGGGACCATAAATCTTCGGCGCCTTTTCTACGGAATCGGGAGCCTTTACGGTTTGTTGAGTTTTATTCCGGGGTTTGGTGGATGCGGGTCTGCGCCAGGAGCCCCACGCCGGGGCGAGCCGGGCCGCGCACAGCGAGGGCGCCGGGAACCCCTCGTCTCCGTCCCCGGAAGGTGGAAACCGAAACTGCGCGCTCTGCCGAGCGGAGGGGCTTTTCCTGTCGTCGGGGCCCCTCTCCGCGGCCCGGTACCCACGACTTGGGACAACGTGAAGCTGGGTGTTGTCCAGAACCCGACTCCGGGGCAGGGGGCCTCCTCTTCTTTCCAGACCAGCTCCAAGGAGAATATTCGAGTGTCCACAGGGACGGCGAGGTGAGGCAATTTTTTACAGCGTGCCCCACTCGCACCCCCACCCCTTTCGCCCAGGCCCTTTGTTCTCATTTGGGGGGAGGCAGGAGAAAAGGACACGAAATCACCCCCTCCGTGGCTTCATTTTCAGTATCCCCCGAACGGCAAAGAATACATTTCACTCCATGGGGGATTTTCCCCCACCGGGCAGGGACCACATTTCCAGTTTCCCACGTAGGGCTCTTCCTTTTGTGAATCAGTCTCCAAACAAAAACACCCCAAATCCAAACACCACCTAAAGCCCCATCAAAAGTGGGCAGGAGGAGGTGCATCTTCCTTCTTAAAGCGTCCCCCAGATAAAAGCGCGCCCTTTCCTGCAGCGCTCTCCAACCCTCCCCTTTGTTGCAAAGACTCAGTCCCATCCTAAGAGCGGGGAAGGGGGGGCTACAGGTTCACAATCAGAAGAGTTCTCCCCCCAAAACGATTCTCAGAGGACTTCTTTTGTTTGACGTGGGCATGGGGGAGGGGAAGGAGCCCGCCGGAGGGCGGCTACGGGGCCTCCCCTATCAACCCCCCTAAAAAACAAAGCCCGCGGCCTCTCCTAACCGGCAAGTTCGGGGCTCCTGGGGCTAGGAGGGAGCACTACGGAACTAGGGGAGCTGCCCGCCCAGCACGGAGCCAAGGTTGGGCCTCGCCTTTCTGAGCTCTCTCCGACCCTCCCCAAACTGAGCCTCACAACTCTGAAAAGAATCCGGGTTTTCCAGGGGATGAGGGTGAGAAACTGCAGGGAACAAAGCGCCGTCGACCCGCTCTGGGACCCAGGCAGGGCTCGTGGTCTCTGCGGCGAATTAAACGGAACCTGGAGAAAACAAGCTTTTGCAAAGCGGCACGAGGTCCCAGCCCCGAAGCGGAGCGGAGGACGGTCCCCCCGCAGGGCCTGCAGGCGCAACCCGGGCCGGCGTCCACGCCGCCTCCAGCGGCCCCCCCAGAGCCCTGCAGAGAGACACGCTTGCAGCGAAAGGCTCTTACACACCAACCGGGTTTTTATTCGTTCGCTACCCGGGTGCGCTCCGGGCGCGCTGGAAACAAGGAAACACGTACCTGGCGGCGCTCCGAGGGCGGCCTCGCGGGGCCTCCGCTGGCGAGGGGACCCCCAGAAGCCACTCCCCGCCCGGCCGGTCGCCCCGCGGCCCGTCCCTCCCTCCCCGGCGACGCACCCCTCCGAGTCAAGTCCTCGGGAAGCGCGAGGAGCTTCCAGTCCCGGCGCAGCATCCAGCTTCCAGGGCGCCGTCCCCGGGGAAGATCCCCGCGGCCCTGCAGGCCGGGAACGGGGCGCCGAGGCCGGGGAGCGGCGCCTCCCGCCGCTGGGCAGGGGCTCTCGCCGTAGGTCGCGCCCCCGGCCCGCGCGCATCCTTCCGGGCCTGGGCTCCGCGTTCCCCCGTTCCCCGCCGAGCTCCGGAGACGGCCGCGGAGCCCTCGGGGAAGACGAGGAGGCGGCAGCGGCCGCGGTCCCGGCAGGAGCCCCGGGGCGGGAGGGGTGCTGGGCGGAGGGGCGGAGGGGCGGAGGGGCGGGCGGGCTCCCCGCGCCCCGCGGCCGCCGCCCTCCAGGGCACCCCGCCCCGCCCCCGCCCTCGTCCCGCCTCCGCTCGGGAGTCCTCCCCTCGCGCGCCTCCCCCCGCGGCGCCCCCTCCCACTTCGGGCCGCCGCGCCTCGCCCCCCTCCGCCGCGGCCCAATCACCGCCCGCCGCCGCCGCTCCCTTTGTCTGGGCCGCGGGCTCGGGCCAATGGCGGTGCGCGGACACATGGGCGGCGCGCGTCTGGCCCAATGGGCTGGCCGGACGGGCCGCGCGGGGCGGTGCCGGGGCCCCGGGGGGTCCGCGCGCGGCAGGGAAGCTTCGGGCAGGCCCGCGCCTGCGGCCGGGACGGCGGCCCCGAGGCAGGTGGCCCGCCGGCGGCGGCCCGCAGCGTTGTCTCCCCTCTCGGAGTCGCCTCCGCTGTGCGGGAGGGCGGATGGCACTGCGGAGCGGGACGACGGCGCGCCCTGGAGCGCGAGGCCCTGGGGGATTTGGCCCGAGGGGCTCCGCGCGCCCGGCGCCCTGCAGAGAAAGGCAGCACAGCGGGAGGGCGCGAGGGTCCCTGAAAGCCGGTGCCCCCGAGGGACGTGCCGCTTAGAGGCGTCTCCTCCCCGAACTGGGACCCCTGGGGTGGGAGTGAGGCCCAGGAGCCAGTCCTGGCCGCGCTCCCTGCCTGGAGGCTCTCAGGTCACCCTGGATAAGGAGTGGCCGGCCCTCTGTCCCCATGAGCGGGGTCATATTGAGGGGGAAATGTCAGAACGCCAAGAGGCGGCGCCCACAGCCTCTCAGATCTGGGGGCTGCGCACCTGCTGCCCTTGATGTCCTCCCGCAGGTGGGCTTCCAGCTCCCCTGGACGGCCGGGTCACGGGAAGGGTCTGTCTGTGCCCTCACGCAAGCCCTGTGGGACGGAGAAAGGTTCTGACCTCTGTACAGTGTCCTTGTTGCCTCCTCACGGAGGGAGAAGGTGAAAAGCTCCAGGATGCCAGATCGCTCCTCTGGTCCCCTTTTCCCTAGGAAACATGCACACACACACACACACACACACACACGCCGCATGTCGGCTTGCTTCTTCATGGGGGATTTCTGCCCACGCCGCTCCGGTACCTTCTTTGAAAGTAGAAGACATGGTCTTCATTCCACAAGGAGCAACAGCCACCACGCATGGCAGAGAGGGTGGCTTCCAAATCTGGGCTCAGAGTACAATCACGGATAAACCCGAGTAAGATTCTGAGCACAGCACTTGTGGGTGGTTCTCTTCCATAGCGGAGATTGGGAGAGATTGGGAAGGTCCTACTCTGGGGGGTGAGTTGGACACCAGGATGAGGTGCTGCCTGCCACAGGGACCTGCCATGTCACACGGACCCAGAACTCATCAGGTTTGGCTGAGGTTTCTCGGTCCACACATTACTGGAGCTGATGTCACCAAAGTCACCATGCAACTTTCATGTCTAAGGCCTCAAGACAGTGATCTCCAAGGCTCCACTCTGGGGTTGCCCACTCCAGGTCTAGGTGATCCTGAGGCAGGCCTGGAAGGCCACCCCTAACCCTGGTGGCAGCCCACAGACCCTATCAGCTTGTCCTTGGAGATTTTGCTCCCTGGGATGCAAATCCTGAGAACTGACCAGGTTCGGATGCCACAAGGAGATGAGTAAAGATGGTGATCTGGACCCTTCCTGGCAGCCTCTGGACTTCCCCTCGGAACCAGGAAACGACAGAAAAATTGAAAATCCATTCTAACCAGGAGCACAAGAAGGGTGCCCTCAGTGGACCAGAGATCCCAAGGGGTTCTAGGGAGATGGGTGGTGGTGGGACCGGTTGCTCTGCCCCGAGGGGAGAAACAACTAAAAGCAGAGGGCAGGGCGCCTGGGTGGCTCAGTGGGTTAAGTATCTGCCTTCGACTCTGGTCATGATCCCAAGGTCCTGGGATCAAGCCCCACATCGGGCTCTCTACTCCATGAGGAGCCTGCTTCCCCCTCTCTCTCTGCCTGCCTCTCTGCCTACTTGTGATCTCTGTCTGTCAAATAAATAAATAAATCTTAAAAAAAAAAAAAAAAAAGCAGAGGCCGCAACTGCTGGCAGGCGACAGGAGCTCAGGGGATGCTGCTGTGGGGCCACAGGGACAACTGTCAGGGTGACTCCTGGGGGGGGCCTTGTGTGGGCAGCTTCACCCCTGGCTGCCAAGCACCAGACAGCAGATAAAGAGGAGAGCCTACAGGTGCCTAATGCCCAGAAGGAACATGGAGTGCCCTGTCCCCTGAGCGGTCCCCAAGCCCCTCAGCAGCCTGCTGGACCCTCCACACAGTGGCCATAGGCCACTAACAATGTGCTGATGGACAAACGGAATGCCTGGTGTCTGAAGAGGACCACAGACCTGGAGGCGGCGGCGCCCAGGAAGTTCCTGAAGCAGGGCAGAGGCCGCAGCTGTCTGCGGGGATCGGGTTCCCCGGTCCCCTGGTCACAGGCTAGACTCCGTTTCCCAAATTCCTTAGCAAGTAGGTGTGGCCGGGACACCAGCCCTTGTCCAGTGGAACTTGAGCAGACGGGACAGGTGCCCTGTCTGGGAATGGCCCAAACCCCCTCCTGGGGACCTAAATGGTGACAAGCCCAGTGAGGGTGACGGGAAGCTTCAGAGACTGCGGGTCACCATCCCGGGTTCTGAAGGCCGGGGTTCAGGCCACCGCCACTCGGAGCCCTGGTGTGGCTTCTCCGGAGACAAAGCAGCTTTTCCGAGTTTGTGTGGTCACAGCAGGTCTGTGCAGTCACGCCAGGTCTGTGTGCTGGGGCTGGCAAACCCTCGAGGTTCACTGCCCCGCAAGAGACCCTCACGTCCACCTGCAGGCCGTGGCCCCCCGGGCAGTGGGAGGCACTGCTGTCCTTGCCCCTGGCAGTGCGACCCCGTCGGCCCGTGGGTTGTCGGCCGGCACCTGGGGAGGCTGCGCTGGAAGGGCGGAGGGCACAGCGCCATGTGCTGGGGGCGCCCGAGGGGCGGGCCTGCGTCCAGGCCCCAGCGACCCTCAGGGCTGCGAGCCTGAGCATCCGTGATTGTGGCCCTGCCGCCGGACGTCGGGTGGTTGGTTTGCTTGCGGCGTCGCTGTGGCAACGGCTGCCTAACCCGCCCACCACAGCTAAGGCAGAAACGGGTGCCCAGGAGCCGGTGTGACAAAGCCCAAAAACATGTGGCGCTGGCTTCGTGCTCAGCTCGCGGGGGACAGGGAAGCGGACTTGGCGAGCTGGAAATAATAACACACTTCCCTTGTCGGGTCGTGGCAACACATTCGGAAAAACTGGGGCAGCGGTCCCCAAGGCCCCAAGGGCAAGGGCGCGTTGGCGGTCTCTGCAGCTTCCCTGTGGCCTCACCGGAAAGCCAGGGCCGGCTGGGGGCGTGGCCCGGGGGGCCTGGGACTGCAGGTTGGAAGAGCCCCGCACTTCTGAGAGGGGGAGGCTGCATGGGTGTGAGAGAGATTTGGGCTTTGGGCTGGGCCATCTCCATGGAGATGAGGTGCTTTTCTCCCTGGGGGAAGCCTGGGTGCTTCTGGACCTCTGGAGGCCAAAGGGCAGATGTCTTAGCTGCCCAGCCCTGGGCCCCGCAGCACGAACCTTCCCTGGGTTCCCCTTGCAATCAGTGTGACCAGGTGAGCCGTTCTGTCCAAGAGCATGTGGGAGAAGCAATGTGCGTCACCTTCAGACGAGCCCGGAGACCTCTCTTGAGACTTTTTCTGTGACTCCCCTTCCCACGGCCAGGGCAGGGACAGTCCAAGCGACCAAGGAAGCCACCTGCTGCAAACAGGACCTCCTACCCCAAATGGGATGCTTGCCCTGGGCAGGTGAGAGCTTCAGAAGCTTCTAACATGTACAGTTACATGCGGGGTCTCAGTGTTACAGGACTTGAGCTGTGCTTGCCTACAAAGAAGCAAGAATTTCCAGAACACTCGGAACGTGTAAAACAGCATCTGTAATACCATCATAGAGAAAAAAAGAGATTTTATCCTTTATTTTATTTTAAGATCTTTAAGTTTTTTTAATTTATTTATTTTTAAAAGATTTTATTTGGGGCGCCTGGGTGGCTCAGTGGGTTAAAGCCTCTGCCTTCGGCTCAGGTTGTGATCCCAGGGTCCTGGGATAGGGCCCCACATCGGGCTCTCTGCTCCGCAGGGAGCCTGCTTCCTCCTCTCTCCGCCTGCTTCTCTGCCTACTTGTGATCTCTTTCTGTCAAGTGAATAAATAAAAAATCTTAAAAAATAAAAATGGGGGGAAAAAAAAGGCCAAAGAGTAGAATAGAAACAGTGGAGCCACGAACTAGTGCGCTGGAGAATTCTCTAGAACACAGAGTAAAATGTAAAAAGTTATAAAGTAGGAAGAAAATTTAAGAAGTATAAAAATTAATTCCACAGTTTCCTATATCCCGTTATTTAGACGGAATTCCGAAGCACAGAGACTAGAGGGAAAGCTATCTACTGCAACAGAGTCCAGGAAAACGCCCCGGCCTCGAGAACACACATGACAACACTTTGGAACCCAGACAAAGTGAGCAAATAAAAGCTCCCAGTGGGGGGGGAAAAAAAGAACATGTTACGTCCAAAAAAAGAAAGAAAAGGATAAGCCTGATGTCAGACATCAGCAACTTCAGATTCCAAACAATTCAGGGTACCTTCACAGTTTGGAGGGGAAATTATTTGAGCCTGTGATTCTCTGCCAGGCCTAACAGCCATTCAGCTGGGAGGAAAAACAAACACTTTTTTGGGTCATGCCAAGTGTTCAGAGAGTTTATTTCCAACAAATACTATCTGACATAATTACTAGATTATATGCTCTAGCAAAACGAAAAATGAATCCAAGAGGAAGACAGGGCGTACAGGAGTCAGTGAAATTATTTTTATCGGGGAACTCGTGCTGGAAAATCCTCTCAACAGCCTGGGAGGAAAATCCCGATGGAAAGTGTGGAAACGCCCGGAAGTGCATCGGATTCCTGCGGACAATCTGGATCCTGATTAACTCTCAACATGGGTAGGAAAAGGTAAGTTCACATATGCATGCTAAAAATTTTAAGTAACCACTAGGTACATAGAAGTATGGTATAAGCCTTCGGAGCCATTAGAAGGGAAAGTTGCAGCAAAGATGATTTTTGAATCTAAGAGAAACAGGAAATGGGGGGTTGGCAGGAAGCCTCCAGATGGAAAGCTGAGGCTAGATCACAGGACTGGATTTCAGGACCCTGGCGATCACAATAAACGCGAAGGAGTTAAAGTCATGCATTCAAAGGCAGAGACCCTTGGGATAAATAAAGGTTCAAAATCCAGACCCCGGCTGTCAGGGAGGCTGACCCCAGTACCCAGCCTGGGCCCACAGAGAGAGCCCAGGCAGGAGGTTCCTGAGGCCTACGAGGAGGGCTAGGACAGAGTCATCACCCTTTTCTTTCATTTCCCACTGCAACTTGGCGTTTGGTGCAGGCATCTTGAAGTACTGTTTCTGTCCATTAACGCTTCCAAATTTTGTAACTATGTAATGTATTAACGAAGAAGCTCAAATCACATATGGATGTTTATGATATATTAACACACATGTGTACAAAACATAAAAAATCATATAGATGTTGATGATTGTATTTGAATATAGTTGGTTTCTCTTATAATCCTATGTGTTTTCTGTATTTAAAAACCTTATTCTGAGAAGGGATCCACACACCCCCCAATGCCACCAATCTCCGTGACTCAGCTGCTGACCCCACACCCGGGCAGGGCGGACACGCATGCACGCAAAGGGACGCGGGCTCCAAAGACTCCAGGACAACCCGTTACTTCTGTAAGCGCTCCTGTGGGCAGATGCTCTGGTCTTCCCCTGGATCCTGTTGGGTTTGGGTGAGAATCCTGCAACCACCAGTCCCCTCACCCAGCCTGAGGGCGGTCCGGCCCCTCCCCACCTCTTGTAGTCAGAGCCCAGGAGCCCAGGTCTGCGAGAGACACTGCAGGACCCCAGCTGTCAGCTCTGGCGCCCGCCCCCCTCCTCGTGTGAAATGTTAAACTTCATCACTGTTGATGCCAGAGGAAGATGGAGTCTCTGCTTCCTGTACCCCTGCCCAGAAGAAAACATGGAGCAAGCAGAGAAAATGGTCAAAGGTGACAGCGGGCTAACGGGCTGCTCCGCCGTCTGTGTGTGGGCCGCGCTGTGAGAAGCTGTAGGGCTGCACATGTCTATTTTTAAAGATTTATTTACTTCAGACAGGGGGAGAGAGAGGGAACGTGCAGGGGGTAAGGGTAGAGGGAGAGAGTCTTAAGCAGAGTCGGAGCAGCACCGAGCCCTATGCAGGGCTCCATCTCAAGACCCTGAGGTCGTGACCAGAGTCGAAACCAAGAGTTGGTGGCTCAAGCGACAGCGACCCCAGGTGCCCGGTAGAATTGCACATTTAATACCGGTTCCCATCCGTGTACGTGTACTGTCCTTCAATTCATCGTTTTTAAAAATGCCATAGCAGGGACACCTGTGTGGCTCGATGGGTTGAGCCTCTGCCTTTGGCTGGGGTCATGATCTCAGGGTCCTGGGATTGAGCCCTGCATCGGGCTCTCTGCTCTAAGGGAAGCCTGCTTCCTCCTCTCTCTCTGCCTGCCTCTCTGCCTACTTGTGTCAAATAAATAAATAAAATCTTAAAAAAAAATTAAATTTGGGGCGCCTGGGTGGCTCAGTGGATTAAGCATCTGCCTTCGGCTCAGGTCATGATCTCAGGGTCCTGGGATCAAGCCCTGTGTCGGGCTCCCCCCTCTCTCTCTGCCTACCTCTTGCTTGTGATCTCTCTGTGTGTCAAATAAATCTTTAAAAAATTTTTAAATTTAATTTAAAAATGCCGTACCAATGGTAATGGTTGCACAACATTGTGACGGCTCTTCATGTCACCGAATCGCATGTAAAAATGCTTTAAATGATGAATTTTGTATGTATAGTATACCACAACAAAAAGGAAGAAAAGTTCAGAGGATTAGAGAAAACATTGCTAAAGCAAATGCTAACAAAAGGGAACATATGTAGTAATGCTAGTAAGAGAAATGGAATTCAAGGCAAAAGGCGTGTAAAGCGATCCCCCAAAGTGCACTGCATTTCCCTTCCAGCCGCCACAGAGCCGTGCCAAGTGCATTGGCTGTCCTGTAGCCGTTCAGCTGCAAATGACGGAAAACTTAACACTGACCTGCACGTTGTTTGTTTCATGCGGCAAGAAGTGCAGACGTTGGAAGTTTACGATTAACAGAGCGACCTGAGGAAATTGTCAGGGGCACAGATTCTGTCTTTTGGCAGCATGTGGCTTATGTCCTCATGGTTACAAGATGGCTGCTGTGCCTCTAGTCACATCCTGTTTCCAAAAATGAGCAAGGGAAAGGGCCAAGGGGTAAAGCTTTATTTCCACAAAGCTTCCCCTTATTTTTAGGTGGAGAAGTCCGCAGAGGTTTCTGCCCACATCTCCTTGGTCAGGACTAGGTCACACGGACACTCCTATCGTCCAGGGAGGCAGAGTCTGCGGCACCAATCACAAACTGCTATAAACCAACTAACATGTCTTCAAAACACAGAGAGCAAAAAATCACAGGGTTCACCTGACTGGCTCAGTTGGTGGAGCACAGGATCTTGATCTCAGGGTTGTGAGTTCGGGCCCCGCATGGGGTGTCGAGATGACTTAAAAATAAAATCTTTAAAAAAAAATTATAGTGTAGACAAAGCTGCACATAGATCTTAACACATCAGCCTCAGAAATCGAGAGACCCAGTGCACAGAAAACAATGAAGTATATGACAGCTTTAAAAGGCACAATTAACAAATGTGATCCCACAGATCTCTGTAAGAGAACATTGTGATGGATGAACAGAAGCTCTATTATTTCACACGTATGGACTGGTCACAGAGCTGTCCATTTATTGGGTCACAAAAGAAATCTAATAGATTGGGGCACCTGGCTGGCTCAGTTGGTGGAACACTGGACTCTTGATCTCAGGACTGTGAGTTCAAGCCCCACACTGGGAGCGAAGCCTACTTAATTGAAAAAAATATATATCGGCTAGATTACCAGAGCAGATACCATGCAGTTCACATTCCTTGACTACAATGAAGTCATATAGAAATTAAGAGGAAGTAGTTTACATAAAGATTAATCACTTGGATGTTTAAGGACATTGACATAACTCTTGGCTAAAGGAGGAAATCAAAACAGCAATTGTAAACTATTTATAAATGAAGAAGCAATGAGAGTATTATAAGCCTGTGTGCTTATCCCCAAGGAATAACTGAAAATGTGCACCCTAAGGACATTGTGAGAAGGCAAGAAAGACTGAAAAGGAACAAATCCAGCCTTCGAGTGGAGAAGTTTATAAAAAGCAGCAAAGAAATCCCAGCATTTTAGCTAAGGTTTTTACATTTGTGTTCATAAAGGAACACAGGACCTTGAAACATTTCTGTTGGTTTTTCCCCTTTGGGTTGGTAGAAGAGTCAGGACGATCCCTGTCTTCCATGCTTTGGGGCGGGGGTGTTCCCTATCTGTCACTTACCTGTCCCATGAAAATGTGGCGGAACTTTCCTTAAGACCATTTGAGCCTGGTGACACTTCTATGGCTAGATTCTCGACAATTTCCACTGATCATTTCTACTTCTTCTTGAGTCAGTTTTAGGCTTTTCTTCCTCCTAGGAAGTACTCTAGGTTTCGGTTTCTTTCTTGTTGGTGTACCACACATTCTCCTGCTCAAATAAATAGACCCCCGCTCTGCATTTGTATGTTTGGTCCCTTTCCCCATCCCGTGCTTGTGTGCGTGTGCGTGTGCGTGTCTACACGCCCGAGGGGTCTTCCTGCAGCTCCAGAGGGGCCCTCACCCCGACAGTGACATCTCTGCTGCGTCCTGTCACCCTTCTTTCCCCACTGGCTCTTCTCTCCATGTATAGACGTGCCGGAAAGTAAAGAGCCAACCCCAAACGCCTCCTGTGCAGGACTTCCCCTTAGCCTGCGCTCTCCTGCACTCCTTCTCGCCTCCGCAAGACATCTGGAAAGGGTAGTCCATCCACTCCAAGGCTTCTGTCCTGTCCTGGTGTTTCCCCAGTCCTTTGGAACAAGTACCCCTGTCAAACAGACTAAAATGAATGACTGCAAAAATAAAACAAAACCCCAAAGGCATCCCCAGTGCGGGCCCTAATCTTGCAGGATTCCGCAGCCGTCCATAGCCCTGCCAGCTCACTGTGCATATTGCTAAGTGCTCTGTCTGGGCTCCTGGGCTGCTCAGCCGGGCCTGGTGTCGTGCTGCAGGGGAGTGCTGGCCCACTCCGGAATCCACAGCCTGGGGCCCTGCTTCCACCTTTGCCTCCAGAGGCTCCAGAAGGTCTCCCAGGCCTCCCCTCCCTGGGCAGCTCCCTGGAGGCCTGGGCCTTGCCTTCACTGAGCCCGCTCTCCTGTGTCCTCACCTTCCTCTGTTTCCCCACCTTTCGCCGCCCACCCAGTGGGCCCTCTTCTCCTGGCCCTCTGCGCGCTCTGTGCTCTCTCTGCAGGACCACACTGTGGGCTGAGTCTTCCACACCTCCGTGCCAAGAACGTCCGGATCCACCCTCTAGCCTCCTCCCGGATGTCCACGGCTCCTCCGGATCAGCGTGCCTGTGTCGACACGGGTTCTTGGAGCTAACTGGGGAGGATATAGGTTGGCTCACAGATTGGAGGGCAGAGCTGCATAACTAGGCAGGGGCCAGGGGCCTAGGACAGAAGCAGGGGTGCTCCTGGAGTCTAGGGGGCAGGAACCTCCTGCTCAGGCTTCTCCAAGGGAAGTTTCTGCCCTGCTCTGGCCACTAACCCTGCATGACAACCCTCAAGATTCCGCAGCTAAACCCCCACTCCCTTAGGCTCATGCTTCTATGAGCCGGAATCTGGGTCTGGTGCAGCGGGTCCTGATCTCTGCTCTGCGAAGTCTGAGGTTTGGGCTGGGAAGACAGCTGGGGGTGACTTGAACAGCCTGGGGCCTGGAATCATCTGGAAACACCTGCATTCCTATTTCTGGCAGTCGATACCAGCTGTGAGTCTCTCCTGTGGCCTCGAGCCCTGCAGTCTGGAGCACCAGGCTGCTTACAGCTCAGTCCTGGCCTGGGAAGGGAGAGAACTGAGCCGAAGTTGCTGGTCTTTTCTGACCAAGCCAGCCCAGTCAGCAAGACCAGCCCCGGATCGACGGGGCTGGGGAGACGCAGATCTACCCACTAATGGAAGGAGGATCAACTAGTTTGTGAGCATTTTAGTTTTCAGACTATGGCGAGAAGGGAATGTCGCACGAGCCTCTCTCAGCTCTGCCGGAGTGGAAATTCCAGGCAGGGAGAATCCAACCGCTGAGTCCCGTTCGTATGCAGAAAGATCCCCGGGGAGCCCGCTTCAAATTCAGACTGCAGGCCCGGAAGTTCGGTCCCTGAATTCAGGGTGGGGCCTGGGAAGCTCGCAGAATAGCTCCCATAGTGATTCTGATGCAGGGTCCCCAGGGGAAACTCACTTTGAAAGACATCAGAGTGACTTTCTCCGGGTTTTTCCAAACTTAGTGTGAGCCATCAAGATCACCCCACCCGGCTGCCGGCTGCCGCCGGAGCTGGGTGGATACGTGATGGAGGGGCGGGCCCCAGGCCTGGCTGCGGGCTTGGAACGAGGGGTCCGCCACCAGTAGGAGATGCGAGAGATGGCGGCCGGGGCTCACGGTCTTCGGCCTCGCTGGCCACCTCACCTCTGTCCCCTCGCAGCCTGCGAGCCCCACGGAGGCAGGGCGCTCCTTGTTTTCTGTCCCCAGCACTAGCCCAACATCTGCTCACAGCACCTCCATAAATCCTTGGAATGGTCTGGATAGGCTGTGTGTGTGTGTGTGTGTGTGTGTGTGTGTGGCTTAGCCAGGGTTGTGGGCTTGAGAAGACTTTTGTCCCCAGAGAGCTGGTGGTTCTCCGTCTGAGTGTAAAGCAGAACCAACGTGGGCGGGTGGGGGGGGGGTGCCTGGGTGGCTCAGTGGGTTAAGCCTCTGCCTTCGGCTCAGGTCGTGATCTCAGGGTCCTGGGATAGAGCCCCAGGTCGGGCTCTCTGCTCAGAGGGGAGCCTGCTCCCCCACCCCGCCCGCCTGCCTCTCTGCCTACTTGTGATCTCTGTCTGTCCAATAAATAAATAAATAAGTCTTTAAAAAAATAAAAAATAAAAAAAGAACCGACATGGGAACCTCCGGAAGGCCATCAGGGAATCCAACTGAGAGGCTGTGGAGACAACCCGCCACGGGCTTTTCTTCCTAAACACTTAAGGTTGTATTTGCATATGCAAATGTATATAATAATTAGCGTACCGCCATATATATTTGGCAACTATACAAAGTCACATTAGACACACACACATAGCATCAGTTAGGATCTGTTGTTGTTAGGCTCTTCATTTTGAAATGATTATGGATTCGGCACCGTTGTCGGAAATAGCACAGAGAGAGCCGCCTCCCCTTTCCCCAGGTTCCACCCGTGGTCACACCCTGCAAAATGATCCGGCAGCATCGTGACCTGGGTATTGGTCTGGATATGATCCCGCAGCATTGTGACCTGGGTATTGGTCTGGATATGATCCCACAGCATCGTGACCTGGGTATTGGTCTGGATGCAGTCAAGATACAGAACCCCGCGTCAGACCCACGCCCTTCCGTCACCCCCGCCCCCGCCCCGTCACCCCCGCGACCACCGCCCGGCCTCCATTTCTATACTTTCGCGGTTTCACGAGTGGCGTGGAGGAGGGGTCACCCAGGCGCTGACCTCTGGGCCTGGCTTTCCTCACTCACCATCATCCTGGGAGCTCCCCCACCCGCCAGAGGTCACGGGCGTTGTTTTCTGGTCTTGACCGTCAGCAGTAGAGCCGCGGCGTGCGCTGGAGCTCGGGGTTTGGTGTGAACACAGGTCGCGGCTTCTCTGAGACAGTGACACCCACGCACGCGACCGCTCTTCAGGTTCGGTTTTAAGAGACCCCGCCAGGCCGCTGTCCAGAGAGGCTGCACCACGGCGACCCCCGCGCTCTCCGGCTGTGGCTTCTGCCACGGGGGGAGCCCTTCTGTGGCCCGTGCTGGGGTCTCGGTGTGCCTTTAGCTCGCGTCTCCCTGACGAACGATGACGTCGAGTGTTTTCTCAGGGATCACTTGCGGCCTGCAGGGCCCCTGCAGGAAACTGTCTGTTCATGCTGCTTGCCCATTTCCTAACCCAGCTGTTGTCTTTCCACGGCTGGGCTGGGGGACCCGCGCGAGCCTGTGGATGGGTTTGTGGTTTGCATGTCTTCCTCTAGCCAGCAGCGTGGATGGACCGCATTGCTTTTTTTTTTTTAACTCCATACTCTTTTTTTCTTTTTTTAAGATTATTTATTTATGTGACAGAGAGAGAGAGAGAGACAGCAAGAGAGGGGACACAAGCAGGGGGAGCGGGAGAGAGAGAACAAGGTTTCCCGCCGAGCAGGGAGCCCGATGCGGGGCTCGGTCCCAGGACCCTGGGATCATGACCTGAGCCGAAGGCAGACGTTTAACGACTTAAGTTTTAACGTTTAACGACTGAGCCACCGAAGCGCCCCTTAACTTTGTGCTCGTGAACAGTTTCGAACTTACAGAAAAGGGGCTGACACAGTCCCTCTGTACTGTTCGCCCAGATTCCTCAAGTAGTGACATTTCGCCACATTGTGTTGCCCTAGCGTTTTACAGCTTTTTTGAACCACTGAGAGTTGCAGACACGATGCCCGTGATCCCTTCACAGTGAGCACGGGTTTCCTCAAGCGAGGACAGGCTCCCACACAGCCACGGCATAGCAATCAAAATCAGGACACTACACTGATACGACGCTACTCCTCAACCACAAACCCCGGGACATTTCACGGATTGTCCCAGACGTGTCCTAGAGAGCCCCAGAATCCAGCCCGGGGCCACAGGTCAGTTGTTGTCCCATTCCACGGTCTCCTTCGATCTGGAATCCGAGTCTTTCTTTGTGACTTCGTCACGCGGGCTTGGGAAAGCTCACCGGCCACACTTTGGTCTGACAATCAAGGTCAGTGCCTCGGCAGTCAGGAAGGAAGACAAGCTAAGAAAAGCGTGTTAAGCAGAAGGGTAAACCGAGGCCAGGAAAATGCAGGGGCTTGTTCAGTGTGGCACGGTTGGAGGACGGGGGGCGGTTCCCGAGCTCGCCAGCCCCTTCCCTAAGGCCGCACACACCCTGGGACTCTGGACGGTGCTGTCCGCTGATAAGGCAATCCGAAAGGTCAGAGGGTAAAAGGGTTGCTTTTTCAAAATCTACTTTAAAATTTGGTACGCTGGGGCACCTGGGTGGCTCAGTGGGCTCTCTGCTCAGCGGGGAGCCTGCTCCCCCCCCCCTCTGCCTGCCTTTCTGCCTACTTGTGATCTCTGTCTGTCAAATAAATAAATAAAATCTTTTTAAAAAAATAAAAATATATATTTTTTTAAAAAGTAACACCCTGGGCCACTTTTTTACACATACCCCCAAATAGACTCAAAATGGCTTCAAGACTTAAATGTACGAGTTGAAACCACAGCCTCCTAGAAGAAAACCTAGTAATTTCTCTGACATCGGCCTAGTGGTATTTTTTGGATCATCTGTCTCCTCAGGCAAGGACAAGGAAAGCAGAAATAAGCAAGTGGGACTGGGCGAAAATAAAAAGCTTCCGCACACTGGGGCGCTCTGCGGACTCAGTCGGTGGAGCATGTGATGCTTGAGTTCCAGTCCCAGGTTGGGTGTAGAGATTACTTAAAAAAAAAAACCAAAACCAAAACCAAAAAAAAAAAAAAACAAAACAAAAAACCACCTTCTGCACAGCAAAGGAAAATGGTGAAACGGGAAGGTATTTTACTGAGCAGGAGAGGGTATCTGCAAATCGGGTTCCTGGCAAGCAGCTAACATGCAAAATGTGTAAAGAACTTATGTGACTTGATATGAATAAAACCCAAATAATTCAATTAAAAAATGGGCAGAGGACCTGAACAGACACTCTGATGCCCAACAGGCACGTGAAAAGATGCTCTTCATCACTCAACGTCAGGGAGATGCAAAGAAAAACCACAATGAGATCTCGCCTCCCCCGTCAGAAGGGTTAAAATCAAATAGACAAGAAGCACAAGTGTTGGTGAGGATGCGTAGAACAAGGACACTCATGTACTGTTGGTGGGGTTGCGCACTGGTGCAGCACCCTGGAGAACAGTATGGAGGGTCCTGAAAAAACTGAAAGTAGAAGTACCGTTCAATCCAGCAAGTCCATGTCTAGGTATTAATCCAAAGAAAACAAAAACACAAATTCGGAAAGACTCATGCGCTCCGTTCTTTGTTGCACAATCATTTATGATAGCCAAGACGTGGAAACAACCCAAAGATCCACAGATAGATGAATGGATAAAGTGCCGTGCGTGTGAGCTCTCTCTCTCTCTCTCTCTCTCTCACACACACACACAATGCAATATTACTTAGTCACAAAAAAAGAATGAAATCCTGCCATCTGCAACAACATGGTTGGAGCCAAAGAGTATTACGCTGAGTGAAATAAGTTGGAGCAAGACAAATAAATAGCATACGATTTCACTTATAACGCCGAAATCTAAAAAACAAAACAAACACGCCAAAAAAAAAAAAAAAAGAAGAAGAAAGAAACAGACTCAGGTAGGGAGTACAGACCGGTGGTTACCAGAAGGGACGTGGACCAAATGGGTGAAGGGGATAGAGGCGGTGATCTTGGGGTTACAGAGAGCATAAGACACAGGGACGTGAACAGCGTGAGGAATGCGGTGCTGATACTGTAACAACATGGTAGCGTGTATAATGTAGCATCACTCTGTCCTGCGCCTGAAACCCATATGATGCTGTCTGTCAACTACACTTCAATAGAAATTTTAAAAATGTGATACATCTGGGGTGCCTGGCTCTCTCCTCTGAGCCAGGCTGGGTATAGAGCTGACTTTAAAAATGTGATAGGGGCGCCTGGGTGGCTCAGTGGGTTAAGCCTCTGCCTTCGGCTCAGGTCATGATCTCAGGGTCCTGGGATCGAGTCCCGCATCGGGCTCTCTGCTCAGCGGGGAGCCTGCTTCCCTCTCTCTCTCTGGCTGCCTCTCTGCCTACTTGTGATCTCTGTCTGTCAAATTAATAAATAAAATCTTTAAAAATAAATAAATAAAAATAAAAAATAAAAATGTGATAAATAGGGGCGCCTGGGTAGTTCCGTTGTTCGGCGTCTGCCTTCGGCTCAGGTCGTGGTCCCCAGGTCCTGGGATCGAGCCCCGCATCAGGTTCCCTGCTCGGCTGGAAGCCTGCTTCTCCCTCTGCCACTCCCCCTGCTTGTGTTCCCTCTCGCTGTCTCTCTGTCAAATAATAAATAAAATCTTAAAAAAAAAAAAAAAAGGCAAAAACAAACTTTAACTTGAGAATTGGTCTTTATAGCTCATGCCCGTGATATTCTTGAGGGGTACAGGTGATTGACTTGGTAAGCTATCCCTCTGTTTGGGTTTGTCTGATGTCTCCTCCTCATGGGGCCCCACTTCTGCGCTTTTGGTGAAATCTCCCAGAAACGACGTATTGTTCTTCCTGGTGGTGGCACCGGGAGGCACGCCACATCTGTCTGTCCCAGTGCACACGGTATGAACATTTGCTACCCGGTGAAGGTCACGTCTGCCAGGTTTCTCCACCATAAGGTCAATTAATTCGTATTTTGAACTCACAAAATTAGTAAGCAATAATTAGTAGAAACCTGTGGGGCGATGTGCTGAGTCGCGTGGACACCCCGTTTCTCCAGCCTCTCGCTGGCCGGCAGCTTCCTGCGGGCTCTTCCGTGAACCGGGGATGGACGTGCCGCCTTCCCCGCTCACCTGGGCCGACTGTGGCGTGCCCTCGGCGTTTCAGACTCTGCTTCCTGTCCTGTTTCTGGGTTCGTTCATTTACTGGCAGCTCGGCCGATCTTGACTGTAAACGAGCATGGTGGCCCGTTACGGTCTTCATTCTGTTGCTCGGCTTGTCCCGGTGTGGCCAGTGGGACCCTCTTCAAGCCTCTTCTGACTCCCATGCCTTTACCTTCTTCTTCTGCACACTGCCTGCCTTTGTGGCCCCACAGGCCTTCCGGGCACATCTGGAGCCTTCCCTGCCCCAGCCCTGGAACCCGCCATGTCTCCAAGAAGGCCTCATTCCTTTTAGAGGAGAACGGAATTTGGAAGTCAAGGTCTGGGCGCCAGGTGTGCTCACTGCCCCTGGGACTTCGGTTTCTGGGCCCTTTGGGCAGACGGAGCCAAGAAGCACGCGGCTCACACATCCCAGCATTTGTTTGTATATTAAAAAACCAGTTCATGGGGCGCCTGGGTGGCTCAGTGGGTTAAAGCCTCTGGCTTTGGCTCAGGTCATGATCCCAGGGTCCTGGGATCGAGCCCCGCATCGGGCTCTCTGCTCAGCAGGGAGCCTGCTTCCTCCTCTCTCTCTGCCTGCTTCTCTGCCTACTTGTGATCTCTGTCTGTCCAATAAATAAATAAAATCTTTAAAAAAAAAAACAAAAAACAATTCATGCCAATACGTTCTCCCACAAGACAAGGGGGACATGCTGGCTGGGGGACCCTCCGCATGGCAGCCAGCATTGAGCCCAGAGCCCCAAAAGGGAACCTGTCTTCATTCTGGCCTCAGGGCTGCGGCGGCTTTGGGTCTCAGGTCCGGACAAGCCAGAGCCGTCCTCGGTGGGCCGGGGCAGCCGTGAGCCCATGCTGGCCCAGGGCGTCTGAGCCAGTGGCCTCGTGCGTGCGAGAGCCGGACACTGCCTGGCTCAGAATCCCAGCAGTGGGACGAGGGCCGCACGCCAGTGCCCCTGCCCCATCAGTGCTTGTCCCCTGCCACCACTGTTCAGGCTCTGCTGTGCTCTCAGAGCCATTTCGAATCCACCCTGGGCCTAAAACCTAAAAGATAGCCTGCCCTGATGAACACAAGCCCTTAGCATAAAGGTTCTGGAACTTGCTCCCTCAAGCAGCGGAGTGGGGAGGGGGGGACCCTGTTTGGTTTTGGCAGCACCAGGTCAAGCCTGGCATCTGGAATTCAAGAGGAAAATCAAAGCTTGCTGGCCGCTCTCGGAAGGGGAAACTGAGGCCCGAAGAGAGATCACACACCTGGGAGCGTGGGCCCTGCCCTGTGCACCCTTCAGTCTGGAGCTCGGGGAAGGGCCCAAAAGGGCTGGAAGGCGCCTCCGCCCTCGGAGCCGGAGCGGCCCTTCTCTCCTGACACGCAGGGAGGCGCGAGGCCCTCTGTGCTCGCAGGTTCATTTGTCTGATGAATCTGTCATAACTTGGAAGGCCCTGGTTTATAACACTCACTTCCTGTCCCCTTCCCGCCGCCGGCAGAACCGCAGGCCGGTTAACTGCGCGTCCATCACTGGCCAGGGCAGGGAGAGGCGGGCGGGGAGCCTCCTGGGGGGGCCCAGCTGTGCTTGCTCTGGGCCGCACCCAGCCCGCACCCAGCCCGCGGCCTCCAGTGCTCCAGCACCCCCCTCCTCCACCTCTTCCTGTGGGGCGGACCCGATGGGGACTGGAGGACCGACACCCTCCGTGTTTGCCTAAGAGGCCCAGCCCTCTGGCAGAGTCGCAGAGAGCAGTCCTTGGAAAGTGGCCGGGCCGCCCGCTCTGGCTTGGAGGACTCAGGGGCTGCGGGGGGCTAAGCGGGGAGGCACGGCAGCGTGGGGCTGGCTGAGGATGGCCCGGCGGCATCCTGCCGCATGTCCCCATGGCCGCCGGGAGGGCACCAGGCACCTGGAGCATCGGTCCCTCAGTCATTTCTACCGTCTCTACCGTGTGGATTTGGTTTTTAAGTATTGTGTTATTTCCCTCGGACTTCCGTGACACTTTCCCACTCACTGGGTGCCTGAAAGCAGCGGGAATTGGCACTCGGACCACTGGAGAGACCACAGGTCCTAAATCAAGGTGTGGGCATGGCCAAGCACCTTCCAAAGGCTTTGGGAGGGGGAATTCACCGGTCTTCCCAGGGCTCCTCCCCAGTGTCTGCCTCCCCCTCACTGGACATCTCCCTCCCGGTGCCTCTGAGTCTGAAATGTCCCTCTACCTTTCTCTGATCATGAGGACGCTAGCATTGGATTTAGGGCCAAGCCTAAGTCCAGGACGACCTCATGTGAAAATGGGATATAATTCAGAACCAGGAGGGACCGCGGACCTGGAGCCCGGCCCCCAGTCTAGAAATGCAGGTGCATGGCCCTGAGTGGAACCTGGGCCTGGCTGGAGCCTCAGCACGCAGGTGCCCATGTGGCTGGGTGCTTTCCCAGCGCCCCTTTCCTTGGGCTCGGGACACCCTGGCTGGGACCAGGGCAGGAAAGCCACAGAGAAGTGCTGAGGTCTCTTTGAGACCAGATCCAGGTGCTGCAGAGACCAAGTGGGGCCAAGGGGTGGGGGTGCCCGCCTGTCCCAGCGGCCCCTCCTGGGGTGGCTCTCTGCCCACACAGAGCCGAGGGGCCGGTAAGGTCCGAGTGTTTGGGCCTCTGCAGCCCTGGGGCCTTGGCCGGTGACCTCTGCTCCTCACCTGGAGGCCCCATCCACTGGGGGTCCTGGGGCAGCCAGGCTATTGCTTTGGCCCAGCCACCAGGTTTCACCCAAGACGCGGCCTTGGGAGGAGCGAGCAGGTGGCCTGTTGAGCCCTCTGTGCTCCCCCAGCTCTAGAGGTGGCCAGGCCCAGAGTGGGTCCCCTTACTTGCAAAGGTTTAGGGCCAGGGGAGGAGGGAAGGCCAGGGGCCTGCGTTCGACAAAGCCTTCATGCACTTCCCCCTTTCGGAAGCAGAATCAGGTCGGAAGCTTGCACAGGAGACTGAGGCTCTGTCACAGCCTGCACGGCTGAGAGGCCAGGAGCAGGGGACACAGCGGCAGTGCCCTTCCTCCACCAAGCCATCTGGGCAGCCTCAGACAGGGGGATGGTGAGACTAGGAGCATGTCAGGGCCCAGAGAGGGGGCCTGCGGCTCTCCCCACAGGCCAGAGGATCACCAGCTGCTGCCCTGGGCCTGCGGGACACCGGGCTGTGCCTGGCTTCCCCAGGGCTCCGCCTCTGCCCTCCTGCAGTTGGGACAGGAGGGGCTGATGCAGGACGTCACCTGTCAGGACTTGGGGACATTTCCTCGCACCCCCATCTGCCCCGGGGGGAGCAGCCAGCTTGCTCCAGCATATCCTGCCTTTTGGGCCCGCGGCTCCCCTAACCCCTCTGTGCTCCCCATGCTTCTCCTCTAGGGTGGGGTCAAGGGCTGGAGGCCTGGGGGTCCTCAGGGAAGCTGCTGGCTCTTCCCGGGCTGTTTCTGCAAGGCGGGCCGTTCACGCCCACAGTGCCCTTGGAGGGAGGCTGGAGAGCCCAGTTTTCATAGGAGGCTCGGCAGGATGGAGCCAGCCAGGGCCCCTGCTGGCCAGGAGTTGGGGGGTAGAGCCAGAGGGGGAGAAGCAGGATCCCAGGGGCTCCCTCCTCCTGCCGGTGCGGGGGGGGCCGGTATTCCCCAGTTCCCAGGGATGCAGGACCTAACGGGGTGACTGGAGTCTTTATAAAGTGAGGTGCCAGGGATGGAGAGGCTTGAAGCCGCCGAGCTGTGCTTACAAGCGGTGGACGTGGCCCCTTTCATGTACATTTCACCACAGCCTGAAAAATAAGTAAAAACTTGAAAGAGAAAAGAAGAGGGAGGCTAAGGGAGATTTGAGACTCAGAAGAGATGGGGACTGGCGGGATTGTGGAGACGGGGACTGTCCTGGCCACCAGAGGCCAAGAGGCATGACCCGACTGTCTTCAGAGCCCCGTATGGCCTGGGACTTCTGGCCTCTAGAGCTGCCAGAGGACATCAGTGGTTCTGAGCCTTCCGGTGACATTCACACCCAAGTCCTCCAAGTTCTGCCCCTTTGCTGGAATGGGGGGCGGGGAAGGTGGGAACCAGGGCACCGCTGGGGTCACGGGGATGGGAGGCAGGAGCCCTTCTGTCCCCAGCGTGGGTCCGACCAGGGCATCAGGGAGTCCTACCCTGCCAGGAGGGCTTGCTGTAAGCAGGGCCCCGGGCACCTTAGGGACACTGCCGGGCTCACAGGGCCCAGAGGGGCTGGACCTCGGGGCTGGGGCTTCCCCACAGGGTGAGAGGTTGGGGCCAGGAGGCCAGTTCAGGGAGGGTCCCCACAGTGGGGTGGGGTGGCACTCGGTCTTGCTCTTGGTTGACCCAGGGGACCACGACTGCTTGGTAAGACCTTCCTTTTCCAGGCTTCCATTCCCTGGCCTGGTGGCCCTCTTGCCTCTCCCCCCCCCCCCCCCCTCCACGAAGGACCCCCCCCCCCCCCCCCCACGGCCCCCCCCCCCCCCCTCCTTCCCCCCCGCCCCCCCCCGGGGCCCCCCCCCCCCCCCCAGCCGGCTGACCGACTCTGCAAGCCTGGGGCTGGCTCTTGCTCACTCCACACGCCCCCAGGCTGAATGCCATTCCCTGACCTGCAGCCGCCTCCCCTGGGCTTGCCCCCTCCCCCCACCCCGGTCGCAGCCATCTCTTCCACACTCCAAGCTCTCCCCGGGCCTCTTGTGCTGGTCTTCCCAGTGCTTGCAAAGACCTCTGGGATGCAGCCACCGGCTCCCCCAGCCCCTTCCTCATCTCATCTCCCCTCTACCGCCATTGAAGGCCCATTGGTCCCCTTTCATTCCTAGAAGCCTCAGGGCCTTTGCACCTGCCAGCCTGAAATGATCCCCTTCCCCCGCCACAACTTTCATGACTTGGTTCCTCATTTCCTTGACTACTTTGCTCAAATGCTGTCTTGCTGTGCCCTGTCTGAATTTGCAACACCTTCCAGCCTCCTGGGGGCCACGCACTCCCTGAGCATGCTGTAGAGTTGACTCCTTGGTGCAAGCTCTCGCCTCACCCCGCCCCCCCACTGCAGTGTCAGCTCCGGGGGGGTCAGCTCCTTAAGATTCCAGCTCTCTGGGCGCCCACGGCGGGCCCACAGCCGGTGCCAGGCGACGGTGTGAGGATCCACAGGGGGGACTCCTGCCTGGCAGGCAGGCTTGACCTCGGCATGCCCTTCCCTGCGAGCCACCCCCACTTCCATGCCAGGTATCTTCCAGAAGGCGTGCTCGGCCTCGGGAACCTGGCCTGGGATCAGCGGCTGGGTCTCTGGGCCGCGGAATCTGGGCTCTGCTGACACCGCTGTGGGGCTGGCGGCACTCAGTGTGGGAGGGGAGAAGGCCACAGTCCGCGGCGGAGAGAAGTAAGCTGGGCAGACGGACACATGGAGGCCTGGAGCCCAAGACAAGCTCTCCAGCGGCCTCGCGGCCTCCTCTGCTCCAGCCGGCAGGAGCACTCACTAGGCAGCGAGCAGAAGCCTCTGATGATTGGCACGAAAACAGCAAAACAGACCAATGGAACAGGAGGGAGGGTCAGGATGAGGAACCCCTCAACTCCATCTTCCGATCAGCTGGGCCACCGCAAGGGCCACTGTGGCGCAGGGTGAAAAGATGGCCTGAGTCTGGGCCTCTCATCCGAGGCGCCGTGTCCGCTGGATTTGATGGGGGGAAATGATCCTTGATCCCAACATCACCCCATAGACAAAAATCAATTAAAAATGGATCACAGACCGCTATGTGAAAAGTAAAATAAAAAAAAAAAGCTTCCAGAATAAAATGAGAACTTCTTCAAGACCTTATCACTGGGCAAGATTGCTCCAAGATACAAAAGGCTCTCTCCATGAATGATTGGACTTCATTGAGTTTAAGGACATTGGCTCATCAAGATGCCATTTAGAGGGACACCTGGGTGGCTCAGTGGGTTAAGGTCCTGGGATCAAGCCCCACACAGGGGTGGGGGGGGTGGGAGGGGTGGTCTCTGCTCAGCGGGGAGCCTGCTGCCCCCACCTCCCGCCCTCTGCCTGCCTCTCTGCCTACTTACAATCTGCCGTCAAATAAATAAATAAAACCTTTAAAAAACAAAAAAGACGCCATTTAGAGAGTGGAAAGGTAAGCCACACACAGGGAGACAACATCCACTCCATACATCTGTGTATCTTTTTTAAAAAAGATTTTATTTTTAAGTAATCTGTACGCCCAGCACGGGACTCGGACTCATGCCCCAAATCCAGAGTTGCATGCGGTACGGAGCCAGCCGGGCGCCCCCCCCATCTGTCTATCGTGATAGACAGACAGATACCCAACCGAAGCCGCCTTCCTGAGCAGAATACATAAAGAACATCCACAAAACCATAAAAACAAGGCAATCTAGCAATTTTTGAATCTGGTACAACACTTGAACAGGTACTGCCCAGACCTGTGGACTTTCCAAATGGCCAACACGCAGTGAAAAGTAGCTCGGCGTCCTTAATCATCAGGGAAGCAACCGCGTCCTAGAGCTGGGTGCCCCTTCCCCCCCCCTCAGGACACACACGGAGACAGGGGACGGCCCGGTTTCCAGCGGCCAGCTCCCAGCCTCGGACTTAGCCGCGGGACCATGTGGCCAGCTCCTTACACGCACTCCCTCTGTCCCCTGGAGCCCTGCACCAGTGTCCCAGGGTTGCCGTCCCCAGAGGCCCTCGGAGTGGCCAGTTCAGAACAGCACAGATGCCCCATCACAGTTTGGGAGGCCACAGGTGTCCAGCGGTCCCTCTGTCCAGAGCTCCCTCCTGGCTTCTGGGGGCTTCGACAATCCTCGGCACCCTGTGGCTTGGGGTCCCATCACTCTAGTCTCGGCTTCTGTGGCCACGTGGCCTTGCCTCTGTGCCCCCTGGAATGAGGACATTTGTCACTGGGCTTAGGCCCGGCTCTCACCACTGTGGCCTCATCTCAAGATGACTAACCAATTATGTCTTCTCCTAAAGAGCGGCACGTCATGGCGCTTGGTAGACGCAGCCTGCCATGGGGCCACATCGCTCAGCGAGCGCCTGCAGCGCAGACTCTCTGGGGCTCACCTCTGTCCTGAGAGCGCAGAGGAAGACGGACACCTCCCTCCCAGGGACCAGCTCACACCCTCACCGTGTGCCTGGGAGCGGAGGAGCTGCCCACAGCCAGGCCCGCATGGGGGTTGGTGTCCTAGGCTGGTCACGCGGAGGACCCCAGACTGAGTGCCTGGCGTAGCAGACACGTACTGTCTCAGCGCTGGAGGCCACGGTTCCAAATCCGGGGCTGGACGGGGCCGCGCTCCCTCCTGAGGCTCCAGAGGCTCAGCCTCCCTCTTTTCTTCCCGCTTCTGGTGACCCTACAAGGTCCTCACCTCCGTCATCATGAGGCCACCCCGAATGCCCCTGTCTCTTAAAAGGACACTTGCCATTGGGTGTGGGTTTGGGGCCCGACCTGACGCAGAACACCCTCCCCCCCACACACACCTTTCCCGCGCCAGCACACACCCATAGGAGCCAGGTGCACTGTCTTTTGGGGTCACCATCCAGCCACTCCAGGAGGGTTCCCGAGCACTGGGGACACAGTCACCCGGCCATGTGGTTACAGAAGTGGGGTGTGGGGTCTGAGAGCTGTGGGCAAGTCACCAAGGGCCTCAACCCCAAAACCAGACGAGGACAGGCCTGTGTGGGGAAGGGGCCCCGGCAGCGGTTCAGGCCAGGGAGAACGCTGGCCGTGGCGACACAGGCCGCCACTGCGCACACACACTTGCCTCCAGGCTTCTCCATGTCAGCGGGATCACCCTGCTATCCAACCTACCCCTCTCATCCCCACTGAGAGAGCGTCTTCCGTGTGATTGTGGGAGACACGCTGGGCTCAGGGAGGTGGGGTGCCCCAGCAGGACATGGCAGACCTGGGTGTGGGCCCAGACCTCCTGAGCCCAAGGAGGCCCTTGCCTGCCCGGCGGTGGGCTGAGCCTAAGCAGGTGAAGCAGGGCTACAAAGAGTTTGCGGGAAGAGAAGGTCTCGTTCCAAGACCTAGGGGACTTGGGCCCTGTAGATACCAGCCAGCCCCCAAGAAACGGAGGAAGAGGGACCTTGGAAGTGCCCCCAGAGATTCCATTTCTGGAATGGTGTGTGGTGGGGGACCGGTGTGTGTGGTGGGGGATGGGCACAGGTGTGGGCACACAGTGGGGCTGTGTGTGGCCCAGGCAGCCAGAGACACGAGGGGTTCAGGGGACCAATTTCTACCCCGTGCACTGGCTGAGGCCTAATGGGGCCTCTCTTGTCTCGTGGCCCAGAACAGACGGGGCCCATGGGGCTGGGGAGCCATTCTGAGCTGATACGCCCCTTGGAGCTTTGAACTTTGTATTGTGGGTTCACTAATGATGTGAATCACCCAACAGAGGGAGAAGCAGGCCGGGTCCCCGCATGTCCCCTCAACCCTGGGGCCGGGCCTCACCCTTGTTCTGTCCCAGGTGCCCTGGGCTCTGACTCAGCCCCTTCCCCGCAGACCCCAAAGCCCAGCTGGCCACCTCCAAGGGGCCTGTCCCGGCGGGGAAACAGCCGAGCACCTGAGCCCCACAGGGCAGAGGGCGGAAGATGCCTCTGTCCTACCCTACCTGCGTTTGAGGGTGGCCTGGGGAGGCTCCTGGGGAGGACCTGGGGGTGTCTGCGGCACGGCCACGGAGGAGGATGAGGACAGGAACAGCTGCTCCCCCCAAAACACTCTGCAGAACCCCCTTGGCCCTTCAGCTGTCTGGGTCAAGTCTGGCTGTCCTGAGCCAGAGGCCAGCAGGGGCCCCTGTGAGGCAGCCCATTGCCCAAATCCTACATTTCTCCGTTTTCGGGGCTGGTGGGCAGCAGCTAGAGCTCAGACGGGGGTCAACGCCTGGGCCCAGATGCTGGCTGCGCTCCCTCCTGCCTGCGCGGCCTTGGCCAGTGGTGAGGGGTCAGCGGGGGCCTGCGGCTCGAGCTCAGAAAACCTCCCTTCTCCGTCGTGGTCAGTGAGGCTGGCCGGCGGCTGTGTCCCCAGGCCAAGCGAGGGGCCCGGCCCTTGCTCATCCTCTCCCGCTTCCGTCCCCCCAGGCCCTCTCCAGATTCCTTTTCTTTTCTTTTTTTAAGATTTTATTCATTTATTTGACAGAGACACGGCGAGAGAGGGAACACGAGTAGGGGGAGTGGGTGAGGGAGAAGGAGCTTCCTATTGAGCAGGGAGCCCAATGCAGGGGCTCGATCCCAGGACCCTGGGACCATGACCTGAGCTGAAGTCAGACACTTAATGGACTGAGCCACCAGGTGCCCCCACAGATTCCTTTTCTGACTCCGTGCGGGGAAATCTCTTCTGCCCCTCCCCAGGGGAGGGCCCTAGGCCTGCTCTGTCCACCCCCAGGACCCCCGGCACCCCCTCACCCCAGTGCATGCTAAGCCAGCAATTCCCCGGAGCCAGCCTCTCGTCCAGCAGCCTCCGCGGGAAATCCCTCGGCACCCCCACACCTGTCACCTTCATGGGGGCTCCTAACCCATGGCCCTTGATCCCAGGGTGGGGGCAGGGCAGAGTCAGCACCAGTCCAGCCAGCAATCCCTGTGGTGAAAATAGGGCAGCCGGCCACAGGCCAGGCATGGTCAGGGCACCCAGCCCCGTGCCCGCCTCAGCTCACCGTGCCCACCCATGAGACATCAGGAAGTTCCTGCCATGGGCCCCCACATGAGGGTGTGCCTGCCGGCAGAGGACCCCGACTCCTGTGTGAGGCTTTCCCAGGGCCCTGACAACGTGCAGGAGTCTGGGCTGACTTCAGCCCCGGAGGCCTGGGCCCCCCATACGGCCCTCACTGCGCAGCTTGCTCCCCAGCCGCGGCATGGGATGTGCAGGGCTGTGGGCCTCTCGCGAGCGGGACCTGCTGCCCAGGGCTCACTTTACGTGCAGGCTCAGAAGACAAGTGCCCAGCTTTGGCGATGGGCTTCTGGGAGCTGGTGGACCAGACTGGACCCTGGGGACGGAGGGACGGCAGCCGGAGCGGGGGGCACTCCCCCTGAGCCCGGCTGGCGGTCTCCACAGGGCCTGGGGAAGGGGCTGTAGGGCGAACTGACGCACCCCAGGGTCTACAAACCATCAAGGGGTCCGTGGAGCAGGGATAGGACCAAGGCTCCTGGGGAGGACCGAGGACACTGAGCTAGTGATCCCCAGCGGCACGGCCGGGGGCCTCTGGCCCAGAGATGTGTTGGGGGTCATGCCTATTGTTTTGGATTTCTCTGATTGCAGAAAGAATACTTTCAGGGGCGCCTGGGTAGCTCAGTGGGTTAAACCTCTGCCTTCAGCTCAGGTCATGGTCTCAGGGTCCTGGGATCGAGCCCCGAATCACATCCCCGAATCACATCGGGCTCTCTGCTCAGTGGGGAGCCTGCTTCCCCCCTCTCTGCCTGACTCTCTGCCTGCTTGTGATCTCTCTCTCTCTCTCTCTGTCAAATACATAAAATCTTAAAAAAAAACCACACACGCAAAAAAACCTTTCAAGAGAGAAATGTGAGAAGCCTAGGAAATTATAAAGAAGAGAACTGTCCTGACCCTACCACAGGGTCAGTGGGCCAGACAGGTACGGTGGCCTGGGCCAGAGATGCTGCAGCCCCGGGGCTCCCTGGGGTCCCCGTATGCCTCGCTGGCCCTTTGCTGCCCCTGCCACTTACTGCGAGAGAACAGCCCACAGTCGCAGGGAGGACCCCACTCCCGGCCCAGATTCTGGCAGTTCAAGCCCAGACGCCCAATTGGAAGCCTGCAAATCACCCTCATCCGCCTCTCCTGACCTCCACCCGCCCTTCCTGCCTCCAGGAAGCCCTTCCTGATCCCCCACCCCCACCCCCACCCCAACTCGCTCTGAAGTCCCTGCAAGGTCCTCCAGCTTCCAGCCAAGGATGTCTGGGCTCTTTTCCCAGTTGGGTGTCCCTGTGGTCAGGGAAGAGATCCGGCAGAGCTGACGGCTGCTGCCCGGTGCGGGAGCTGCTCTACACGACGGAGAACTCCCCTGGAGTGAGGTGCGGGGCCCGCAGCCAGCTCAGGAATGCGGTGCCCTCAGGTTGGGCTTCTGTTCCCAGAAGGGCCCAGTACAGGAAGGGGAATCTGGGGAAGGCTGAGTTCGGGTCAGAGCTACCGCCACCTGGAACACCCCCGCCCCCGCCGCCCCCTGCCAAGGCCCACCCGCTCATCCCCCCAGCTGCAGCCATTTAAATCCAGAAAACATTTGGTTTCACGACACTGTTTTGAACCTTGGGTCCTGACACTGATTTTTACCCTTCTCCCGCATGCCGCCAGCCCCCAAGCACAGAGCCAGGCAAAAACTATGCATGCAACACCCACTCAAGGGTTAACTGAGGCCAAAAAGCAGAGCCACTGTTGTTCTCCCGGGCCCCCAGCCCCAGGCGCTGATCCCTGGTCCCGTGGTGACCACGGGAGTGTGGGTGCAGACAAAGCTGTGTTCTTCCAGCCCCGGGTTTGATGATAGCAGCACAAGGACCCCATTCTCTCTTGTGCCCAGCTGTGTCCCCTCCCCCAGTGAGCCTGACACCCCGGGAGGGCCCCCAAGGGCACAGGCTCAGCTGCCGGGCTGGGGCTGGGGCTCGGAGACATTCACAAGGGGCCTCTGCCGGGGAAGCCAGTTCTGCCCGAGAGGTACAGACAGCTGCAAGTCCGCACGTCCAGCCTCGGGTGCAAACCGCCTGCATTGTTACAGCTGATTTCTGAACCCAAAAGTGGAGGTTCATACCCAGCCTGTTAAACATAATCTTATTGGTTTCAGTCCAATGTGACCTTTTTGGAATCTGGCTTCCAGATTCTTCCCATATATTAGCAGTTCTCCCCAGCTGTAGAGATGGTGACCTGCCTGGCTGTGCCTTCATCCCAGGGACTCCGAAAAACAGGCCTGGCTGGCAGAGGCTGCAGAGGGGACTTCCCAGGGAGAACGGGGCCCTTGGCATCCTGCTTGTGGGTGCTGTGGCCCACAGTGTGGGGTTATAAGGCCCACCTTTTCCTGCTCTCCGTCTACAAGCATAAGGGCCAGGAGACGTCAGGACACAGTCTGCCCGGTCCATGAGTCTTGGGGCTATCAAGACTGACCACAGGCCAGTCAATCCATGTCCGGAGGTTTTGCAGAATCTGGGACCCCAGCACCCAGCCCCTGGGTAAGAACTCAGGCCGGCCAGTTCCCGACTGTCCCAGTCTCCATTTGCTCATCTGTAAAATGGGGATGATCGTCATGCCCTCTGTATCCCCGGCTACCCAGAGAATTAAATGAGGGTCCAGGACACCATTTGGCGCCCAGATGTCCATGTAGTCACATAAATCAAAGAGGTAGACCAGTGGAATTGGCCCAAGTCTTGCCCTCTGGATCCTGGTCTGGTCCCTAGACCAGGAGTGAGTCCCTCCCCAGGGACTGTCCCTTCTTGGCCAGAGCCCAGCTCAGCCAGGTTGCCAGCCTGGTTGGTACTGTGTTTTCTCTTGAGGATGGGAGCCTTCCTTTCTGCAAGCTGCCCCACTGGGGTCCCTCATTCATTCCCTCTCCCAGAAGCACACCCCTCGCCCTCAGTCGTTGAAAGCCAGGCCCTTGGCCCCAACTGCATAGGGCCACAGGACAATCCGCCCCAGCCTGGAGGCCTCAGGAAGCCTCTGGCCTGGTGGCTACTGGGCCCGGGGCCTCCTCCAGGCCGCCAGCAGGGCAGGGGTAGGCCTCAGCGGAATGTTGCCCCTGGGCTGGCGGAGGGGATGGGGGGATAGAGCCCAGCTCACCGGCAGCACTTCCGGCCCCGCGGCGTCCCCCCCCCC